>NC_080166.1:80820994-81120994 GCF_950295315.1 Erinaceus europaeus
AGGACAGAGAGAAATCGATAGAGGAGGGAAAGACAGAGAGGGAGAAAGAAAAACACCTGCAGACCTGCTTCACACCGCCTGTGAAGCAAACCCCCTGCAGGTGGGGAGCTGGGGGCTCGAACCAGGACCCTTATGCCGGTCCTTGCGTTTCACGCCAGGTGCGCTTAACTCACTGTGGTACTGCCCCGCCCCCTTATTATTATTATTATTTTTTAACCAGAGCATTGCTCAACTCTTGCCTTATGGTGGTGCAAGAGACTGAACCCAGAATTTTGGAGCCTCAGGCATGAGCGTCTTTTTGCATATTATCTTTTTGCATGTTATCTCCCCTGCCCCAGAAATCTTTTTTTAAATATGTTTTATTTTATCTTTTTAATATTTATTTATTTATTTATTCCCTTTTGTTGCCCTTGTTGTTTATTGTCATCATTGTTGTTATTATTGCTGTTGGATAGGACAGAGAGAAATAGAGAGAGGAGGGAAAGACAGAGAGGAGGAGAGAGAGATAGACACCTGCAGACCTGCTTCACCGCTTGTGAAGCGACTCCCTTGCAGGTGGGGAGCTTGAACCAGGATCCTTATGCGGGTCCTTGCACCTTGCGCCACGTGCGCTTATCCTGCTGCACTATCCCCCAACTCCCATATTTTATTTTTTAAAAAGAAAGGGTAGATACAAAGGGAAAGATGCTGAGAGAAACCAGAACAGTGCTCAGCCCTGGCTTCTGGTGGTGTTGGGGATTGAGCCTGGGACCATAGAGCCTTAGGCTTGAAAGGCTCTTTCATAATAACCATTATGCTGTTCCCCCAACCCATGACTTAGAAAATCATATGAAATCCTGGAAGACAGTTCATCTAGTCTGTTTTTCCCCAGTTTTTTTCCCTTGCTATTGTATTTTTAGATAGAGGGTAAGAGACAGAGAGAAAAGTAGAGACACACCACACTTGCCCTATGCAGGTGCTCTCATTTGGTGGCTGAGGGCTTGAACCTGGTACTTGTTCATGGCAAGGTGTGTCCTCTACCAGGTGAGCCATCTCCCAGTTACTCCCTCTTTTCTATTTTAGTCTACACGAGTTCTTGGATAGTTGATCCTGTATTCTCAGTCTTCATTTTAGTCTTACGCTTCAGCTTAAGTGCTCTGCTCATTCTTGATATTAATATAAACTGAAGATAATCAGTCAATGCCTGAGCTCAGTTCATTTGAGTTATTCTCTAGGTGTTGTCACCTTCTAAATATCAGTCATCTTCCTTATTACTGAAGGGGTAATGGTACCTCATATTGGAATAGGCTGGAGGGAGTGAAGCCAGGGTGGCTAAAATCCCTCTACGGTTGTAGATGGGGATTACATTTTCTCCCTGGAAATTACACTTGGTATTTGATCAGTTTTCTCTCTGAGTTCCTCAAGTTATAGGAGTTCCCCCAGGAGAATGAATCCAACTAATGTAAACAGTATTAATTTCCCTCTATAGACGAGTTAGCCTCAGTCTTAATAGACGCAAGGGGCCCTAAGGTATTTTAGAAATGTTTGAAAAAGTGCAGTGCAGATAGTTTCTCTGCGGCAGTGAGCTTTGCTGAACACCAGTGCGAGGAGGAGTTGAAAAGACTGGTAGGGAAAAATATGTACACATATGTGTACATATGTGTGTAGGTTTACTTGTTTGCCTGTGTGTGGTACAGGTATGTGAGTGGCAGGTATACATGTCCATCTGAGTCACACAGTGTGCATGTTGTATGTTGTCTACAACATGTTGTATGTGCCATACAAAGGTGTGTAGCAGGAGATAGAGTCCGGTAAAACAAGAAAATAAACAAAAACAAGCAAACAATCAAAAAAGAGGATAAGCATAAAGGACTGAACCTTTTACTGGGAATCCAGTAACTGCATTCTGTTGAGAGGTGCTCAGAACCCTAGACTAGACTTCCTTGAATTCTCTTGAGACACTTGAAAACCCACACGTGAGATTTTGAAACATAGTTTTGCTTTATGCTTCAGTGGATCAAGCAATTTGACTTAGTCCATCTGTTTCTCATTGTCTGTGAGTGAGATCATCCTATATTCACCCTTCTTTTTTTGACTTATTTCACTTAACATGATTTCTTTAAGCTCCATCCAAGATGAGCTGAAAACAGTGAAATCACCATTTTTAACTCTGAAAATGTCTAATAGTTCTAGTTTATCTATTTCTTTACCTTTAAAATTTTTTTGAATTGTACTTATTTTAAGTTCTATTGTGTCAGATATGAGAATATCTATTCCTGCCCTTTTTTCTGTAATCCATTGACTTGTCTGGTAGTTTTCCATCCTTTCATTTGAGTCTCTGTCTTATTGAGTTAGGTGGAATTCCTGCAGACAACATATGGTTGGGTTGGGTTTTCTGATCCATTTTCCTACTCTGTGCCTTTTAATAGGTGAATTTAAGCCATTGATATTTATTGATATTATAGATTGAAGATATTTTAATGTCATTATTGTGGATTTTTTAAAGACTGTTCTGACATATGGCATGTTTATGGTGATCTGTTTGTTTATAAGGAGACCTTTCAGAACTTCTTTCAGGGCAGGCTTGGTGATAGTTGATTCTTTCAACTGTTGCTTGTCTGAGAAGGGTTTTATGTCTCCATCTAGTCTGAATGACAGTTTAGCAGGTTATAGTAGTCTTGGTTGAAAGCCTTTCCTCATTGAGCACTCGACAGATATCTTGCCATTCTCTTCTGGCCTGTAGTGTTTGTGTGGAGAAATCTGCTGTTAATCTTATGGATTTTACCCTGTAAGTGACTCTTTGCTTTTTTCTTGCAGCCTTCAGAATCCTTTCTTTATATTTATTCCTTTCCATTCTAAATATGATGTTTCTTGGTGTCTTGGTGTCTTTAAGTCTGGGTTAATTCTGTTTGAGCCCCTCTGGGCTTCTTGAACCTTTATGTCTTTTATGTTGTCTACGCTAGAGAAGTTTTCAGCTATTATGTCCTGTAGAATGCTTTCTTCCCCTCCTTCTCTTTCTTCCCCTCCTTCTCTTTCTTCCTCTGGTAAGCCAATAATGCATATATTATTTATTTTTTTAATATCTTTTAATTTTTTTATTGTCTTTTATTTATTTATTGGATAGATACAGCCAGAAATTGAGAGGGAATGGAGGAATAGAGAGGGTGAGAAACAGAGAGACACCTGCAGCACTTGCTTCACCACTTGTGAAGCTTTCCCCCTGCAGGTGGCGACTGGTGGCTCGAACCTAGGTCCTTGCATGTTGTAACATGTGCGCTCAACCAGGTGCGCCACCACCTGGCCCCTGTTTCTTTTGAAGGCATTCCATATGTCTTTGGTGTTGTTTTCAGTATCTCTTAGTCTTTTTTTTTTTGATATCTCTTACTTCTTTCTTAGTTTTCTGTAATTTGTCCTCAATTTTGCTAAAATTCTGTTTTCTGCCTCATTTATTCTATTCTCTTCCTTCTGTTGTTTTCTGTAGCTCAGCTATTTAATTACCATGTTCTGATACTGTATTAGCTTGTACAACTAGTTGTGTTCTTAGCTCAGCTATTTCAGCTTTCAGCTCTCTAATAGTGCTTTATTTCAGAGTTTCATTTGTTGTTTCTGCATTTCTTTCTTTTTTAATGGAATATTTCATTTATTAATTGGAATATATTTTAAGTATTTAAAAAATTTCTTTATTGGGGGATTAATGTTTTACATTTGACAGTAAATACAATAGTTTGTACATGCATAACATTTCCCAGTTTTCCATATAACCGTACAACCCTACTAGGTCCTCTGTCATCCTTTTTGGATCTGCATTTGGGACCCACCCCAGAGTCTTTTACTTTGGTGCAGTATCTTTCTGCATTTCTGATGACAATTCTTTCAAACTCTTCCCTCACTCCTGTGACTAATGTCTCAATTAGTGTTAGTCTTAATTCTTATGTGCTTCTACCTTGGAGGGGGTTATGGCTTGTGTCCTGGTTCATTTTCTAATATTTCATCTTGGTTTAACCATTATATAGTGTGTTATAAGGTTCCTCTCTCAGTACTTTTCTTCCTTCCTTTCCTTCTTTCTTTTTTCTTTATTGGGGGATTAACTCTCGGTACTTTTTAATCCACTGATAACTCTTGCTTGGATTGACATGTGTCTAAATAAGGTACTTAGAGTTCACAGTTGTGAAAGTTAACAGTTGTTTCAATGTTATCTTAATCCCTGAGTTGAAGCACACTGGATGTTACAGCCTCTTCCGTTCTTTTTCTTCCCTGTAGGCTATGGTAGCCTGAGGGCTTTTTACCTATAAGTAGGCTTTTTTAGCTTAATCACTCACTCCTGACCAACAGATAAAGGAGGGTGGGGAAGAGATAGCACAGTGGTTATTCAAAGAGACTTCTATGCCCCAAGGATCCAAAGTTCTGAGCTCAATTCAGCATCCCTGATGGCAGCCAGAGCCAAGCTAGGCAGCACTGCTTGGCCCTGTGAGTTTCTAAACAAGTCCCATTTATAGTCTGTTGGTTCTGAGGCAATTATTCATTGTGTTCTCATCAGGAGAACAATGTGGGAAGGCTTCCACTATACAGCCTCACCTCTAGACCACCTGGGTGTAGATCTTCTCCTGAGTTTCCTGGCCAGTTTTCTGCCCCCTGATGTCAGCACAGGGCCTCCCCACTACTGCTCCTGCCTCCAAGGGGCAGTGGCAATGGAGACTCAAAGTTGGTGAGTCTTATGGTTGTCCTCACCTCCCTTCAGTCTTTTTGTTGGTAAAACAGACTGGAGGTGGCTCCTTAACTGGTAAGTTGCCAGACCAGCTGCTTGGGGATAGATATGGGCTTTAGCCCCAGGAATCTCTCCTTAGGCTCCTCTCTGTCCATGAGCCACACATGTTTTCACTCACCGGTGACTTGGTGGGTTCCCAAAGTAGTCTCAATCTTGTCTTGTTGTGGTCTCAGGTCAGCCCAGGTTATTTTTAAGCATTTTGTGTGGTTTGAACCTGTCCCTTATTACACTGGAGAAGCTTTAGTGCTGTGGTGTCTTCCCCTCTCTAACTCTGTGTCTCTCTCTTACTCTTCTCTCTGAAAAAGTCAACAGCAGTATAAATAAGCAAATAAAAGTAAAAATATATATCTATGCTTATTTGAATTATTTTTTTCCTAAAGAGATTATTTTAAAAGATTTTATTATATTTATTCATGAGAAATGATAGGAGGGAGTGAGATAACTAGACATCACTCTTGGTACATGTGCTTCCAGGCATTGAACTCTGGACCTCATGCTTGAGAGTTCAATGACTTATCTACTGTGCCACCTCTTGGACCATGTAATATTTTTTCAAGGACAGTCTTTAGAATTAGGACCACTGAGTCAAATGATAAGTAATTTTTTTGACTTTATATTTAGTAAATCAAACTGATTTACTTTGATTTTCAACGTGAAGAGTTGCATATATATATTTAAAAAGATAGGCATCATCTTTGACCAATTATTTGGGAGAATCATCCATAGAAACAATAGTAATTTTACCTGACTATCCACAAAAGTTTATGTGGCTCATAGTAGCAAATAGCTGAAATCAATGTGAATGATTAAAAAAAGCAAAATATTAAATAAATTGTGAAGCATCCAAACTATGTATAAATAAAAATTTGGGTCAATGGAAAAGTTGTGACAAATTTATGTTTTATTATAAAAATGTGTTGTGAAGGTAGCCGGTGGTGGCACAGTGGGTTAAGCTCACATGGTGTGAAGTGCAAGGACTGGTGTAAGGATCCCAGTTTGAACCCCTGGCTCCCCACCTGCAGAGGGGTCACTTTGCAAGTTGTGAAGCAGTCTTCAGGTGTCTATCTTTTTCTCCTCCTCTGTCTTTCCCTCCTCTTTTGATTTCTCTCTGCCATGTACAACAACAACAATAACAACTACAATAATAACAACAACAGTAACAAACAACAATGACAAAAAACATGGAAAAAATGGCCACCAGGAGTAGTGGAAGGCACGGAGCCCCAGAGATAACCTTGGAGGCAAGAAAAAAAAAGGAATCATGATTCTTCTGACAACCCAGTACCTATGTTTGTTGACTCATGGTCATGTCTGTGATGCTAAGTGACAACTAGTTGCAGAGTAATTTGCATCATATGATAGTTTTCATAGAAATAAAGAAAACAAAAAAGCATATAATCAAAATTCACACGTGTATGGTTTATATATTCTTTTTTAATATTTATTTATTCTTTTTTGTTGCCCTTGTTGTTTTATTGTTGTAGTTATTATTGTTGTTGTTTAATATTTGTTTATTCCTTTTTGCTATCCTTGTTGTTAGGTTTATGTATTCTTTTTAAAAATATTTATTTATTCCCTTTTGTTGCACTTGTTGTTTTATTGTTGTAGTTATTATTGTTGTTGTTATTGATTTCATTGTGTTGGATAGGACAGAGAGAAATGGAGAGAAGAGGGGAAGACAGAGAGGGGGAGAGAAAGATAGACACCTGCAGATCTGCTTCACCACTTGTGAAGCGACTCCCATGAAGGTGGGAAGCTGGGGCTCGAACAGGGATCCTTGTGCTGGTCCTTGCGCTTTGCACCACATGCACTTAACCCACTGCGTTACTGCCCGACTCCCTATATATTCTTTTAAGAACAGAAAAACAATGTAAAAGAATGAGATTTAAAAAAATTGTATCTTAGGCACTATGTGTGAAGTCATCTTGTAGTGTCACATGTTACTTGCATAACAAATAAAAATAATTACCGCCTTAACAGACTATTTTAACTCTGCAAAATGCTTCCTAGACAAGAGAGCTCCTTGTCATACCCAAAGGAATTTCAGGGCCATGAAGATTGTGCCCTGAAGTCAGGATGACTTTTCTGTTTAACTTAATCGGTATATGACTTTATACAAGATAGCATCTGAACTTTGGGGATTTCTTTACTTACTGATCACAGAGGTAGTCATTCTCAGAAAGGCTGCTGAAAATATTATCAGCTGGTTCCAGTTCATGTCAAACAACCACTATTTTTTTTTTTTTCAGAAGAGGAAATAGAGGATGGAATAGCCTATCATTTTAAAAGATTGTTTTTAGAAATACTCTAATTTTAAGAAGAGAAGAGGAAGAGACACATTTTGAAGCTGCTAAAATATTAACTCAAATAGGTGGCAACAATAGAATGTAGTGATATGTGTGCTATTGCTAAAACTAGGTCCATGGAGATTTAGATTGAAATATTTTTTAATGAGGAACAATAGTAGTGAAAGAAAATAAGCTTTGTCTTAAGATTAAAGTCTACCCACTCAATGCGACCCTTCAAGAGTAGGGCACAAAATACAATTAATTTTCCCCCTCTCATATTAATTAACTAGTGATTTATATGACTACATTTTACTAGAAGTGTACATAAACACCATTCCTACCAGCAGGTATCATTTTCTTGCTCCCACTCTTTCCTTCCCAATTCCTCTCTGTGCTATCAGAATAAATACATAAATAAATATTAAAATAGAGAAGTTTCCAATGGAGGGGATCGAACAGGGAACTCTGGTGTATGGAATTGTTATCTTACAATCCTGTTATCTTACAATCTTGTTGATCATTATTAAATCACTAATAAAAAATTTAAAAAGAAGGAAAGAAAGAAAGAGAGAGGGAGGAAGGAGAAAAGAAAGAAAGAAAGGAAAAGAAACGTTGTCTCCCTGGGTCCATGCTCCCAGAGGGATAGAGAATGGGAAAGCTAGCGGGGAGGGGACGGGATATAGAGATTGGGTGGCGGGAATTGTGTGGAGTTGGACCCCCCCCATCCTATGATTTTGTTAATGTCTCCTTTCTTAAATAAAAAAATAAAATAAAATAAAAAAAGAAACGTGGTCTCTAGGAATAATGAAATTGTCATGGAGGCACCATGCCCCAGTGTTAACATACTGGTAGCAATAAAAATAAAAAAATAGGGGCGGAGTTAGATAGCATACTGGTTATGCCAAGACTCATGCATGAGGTTCCAAAGTCCCAGGTTCAGTCCCCCCCCCCCACTACCATAAACCAGAGCTGTGCACTGCTCTAGTAAAGATAAATAAAGAAATAAGGGGGTCGGGTGGTAGCACAGTGGGATAAGCACAGGTGGTGCAAAGCGCAAGGACCAGCGTAAAGATCCTGGTTCGAGCCCCTGGCTCCCTACCTGCAGGGGAGTGGCTTCACAAGTGGTGAAGCAGGTTTGCAGGTGTCTATCTTTCTCTCCCCTTTTCTGTCTTCCGCTCTTCTCTCCATTCCTCTCTGTCCTATCCAACAACGACATCAATAACTACAACAATAAAACAAGAAGGGTAACAAAAGGGAATAAATAAATAATAAAAATAAAGAAAATAAAGAAATGTTCAAAGAATAATAAACACATGTCAAAAAAGAATATAGGAGTTTTGAAACATGACTCCCAGAACAATAATTTTGAGTATCAAATAATAATAGTAATGGACTTTTAGTTCGTTAAGTAAAACCGCAGACCATAAGTCTATAAGGCACAAATGCATGAACTTGGAAATATATAGAGGAATGAAATACTTTCATTATTTTAAAGAAACTTACCTTGAAATATTTAGCATTTTTAAAAGGGAGAGAGCATAGCTTTGCTGTAAAGGAACCTAGCAGACAATAGCTTAGCCTAGTAAACAAGGTGAATATCACCAGAAACTGAGAAGTCAACATCCTAAAGCATAGAATGCAATGAAAAAGAAAGCAGCATCACTTTTGTAGTATTTCTGCCACAGACAAGTGAATTTAATCATGAGATTAAAATTAGAAAAGTCCAAATTGAAAGTCATTCCACATAATAATCAGACCATAAACTTAAAAAGTATTAACATTATATAATTTAAGACTGAGGATTTGCCTAAATCCACAGAAATTAAACAGACAGTAGCTAAATGAGATGCATTATTATAAAGTGGACAGTTCTGCTGTAACGATGTCATCAGAATAATTGGTGACATATGAATGGAGTGGACGATTCAATGATAGCAACATGTCTTTGTCTATTTCTTGGTTTTATGGTGGTTGTATTGTGGTTCTCTCTAGATTGTCTTGGTTTGTAGTCTGATGAAGATCGCTAGGGTCATCAGGTATTATGTTAGCAAACTGCTTTCAAATTGGTCCAGGGGTCAAATTTTATTTGTACTATTTTTCCAGCTGCCTCTAATTTCATGTATGTTTCAAGAATGTTAAGTCTAATGAATTTTTATAAATATTTAGAGCTTATATTAATGATGGTACAAATTATATAAACTTTAGTCCTCATAAAATAAAATGAATATATATATATCCTAAAAAAAGAAATTAAAGCCCAGTGGCACTATAAAATTATTTAAAAATGAGATTATCTAGTAATTTAATATAATTTGTTTTTAGTCATGGGTAAAAATCTTGATGACTTGGGGAGAAGAGTCAGGAAAACAGCTCAGCTGACAACATCCCTGACGTTCCAAGTTTGATACATGATAGTGGTACTCTGGCATCTTTGTCTTTTTTTCTCCAGTGTAAAATTTTCTATCTTGAATGAAATAAATTATTTTTTTAAAGGAAAAAAGCTTGTAACAAGACTGCTTAAACAGGGTCAGGTTATAAATGCGAACTAGTGATAGTCTGAAAATACTGAGAGGAGTTACCAAGTTTTGTTTTGTTCTATTTTATTATTTTATTTTACCAGAGCACTGCTCAGCTCTGGCTTATGATGGTATCTGGGATTGAACCTGGGACCTCAGAGCCTCAGGAATGAAAGTGTTTTGCAGAACCATTATGTTATTTCCTTGGCTTGGAAGTTAGCAGGAATCTGCATATGCTCATGCCAACATATAAAGCATATCCTAGTGAAGTTATAAATGCTAATCTCACATGCTGACAGACTTCCAGAGACATGGCTATGGAGTAGATGCTATTTCAGATCATGCTCCTGATAGTCTAGAAACAACAACAACAATGAAAAATCAGTAGAAAACTCAATAAAATACATTAATTCATAACCACCAAGTTTCAAATGCTACTATGGTTTCATCCTGAATCCCCTGGGCAGATGACCTCACCAATGTATCCTGAAGTTTCACCTTTTCCCAACTAGGGAAAGATAGAAACAGGCCTGCCAATGTCCATGTCCAGCAGAGAAGAAATTAATGAAGCCAGACTTTCCATCTTCTGCACTCCATAAATAATTTTGGTCCATACTCTCAGATGTAAGGGGAAGATGACCAGAGGGCTTTGAAACCCAATTCTATCAGGACCTGGAGAGAGAAGAGGAAATAAAATGAAATAAAAATAAAATAAAATGGAAGGACACACACGCTGGCTTTGAATATAAGTTTGTGAAACATTCACATCAGGGATCTGGACATTAGCTAATGTTAATATGATCATATATTAAATATAGCTTTATCCTGAACATTTGATAAAATTATTCTTTTTTATGACAAAATTATTCTATACCTATGTCTTAGAACTTAAAGTCTGCCATAATTTTAATATCAGTTGTAAAAGTGGTAATAGGTTCATGGATATGGTAGATTTCATTATATATTTAAAAGTATTGCATAAGGGGCTGGGTGATGGCACACCAGGTTGAACACACATGTGACCATGCATAAGGACGTGGATTCAAGCTCCTAGTCCCCACCTGCAGGGTCAAGCTTTACAAGCACTGAAGCAGTGCTGCAGGTCTCTCTCTCTGTCTCCCTGCTTCCCTCCCTATTTTTCCCTCCCCTCTCAATTTCCATTTTGTCAAGTAAAAAAATTAAAAGTATATTAAAATTATTATATAAAAATAGCATTTTATTCAATACTTGTGAAATTGAATGCCAGCACAGAGATGAAGTCTATGTGGTGGTTATTGGTGGCCACCATATGCTTCAGTCTGTGTAATCCCTTACTCCCTGTTGGTGGAGTCAGTGGGAATGCTCTGTCACTCTGACACTTTCCTAGTGCAGAGCCTAATACTGCTAGTTAACTTCATTTTGCTGTGGGGTGAGGCTGGTAGATCAGAGCCCAAGGCTAACATGTAGAGAGGTTACTGCACCTTGGCTGTGGAGTGTACCCATGAGCTTTCCATAAAGAATCTGAATTTTGATCTGTCATCCTCTGCTCACCTGGTGTATTTAAAAGAAGGCTCTGGCTCCTCTCTACAGATTCCGTAAGTGCATGTTTTTATCAGCAGGAAGATCAAAACATTCACTTATTCAAGTTTATCTAATTCAGCTAACTGCTGATTTGTTTCAGCTGCATTTGGGGCAATCTGTCCCCCAGCCTTTCTATCTGAACTTGGATAATTGCAAGCGTGGTGGTAGACAGAGAAATATTGCTGCAGAAGCTGACACTGAGCCTCCAAAAGGCTCCCTTCACTTGAGTAATATTGAAAGTGATTCCTGCTGGCTAGGAAAAAAATAATACATGAAGGCTGTAATAAGACCCTTAGCAAGGAAATCTGTTTTCATCAAGACAGAGCAATGAATCATAGTAAGAAATATAAATGAGAGCCTTCTCAAGTCATAGGAGTCTCTCTCTTTTTTTTTTTCAAGTAGCATATCCCACCCCAAAAAAGATTTCTTATTTCATCAGCTTTTAGCAGGGGGTATTCTGAACTGGCTAGAGGTTTTTTGTTTTGTTTTGTTTTGATAAAATACAGAAATAACACCTGCTCTCAATTCTGTAAATTTAGGAGATCAGATGGGAGACTATGAAGGTTCCTATCAACTACACATTTCCATACCACACTAAGGCACCATAGCTGTCTTGTGGTGCTTTTTTATTTCTTTCACAAAAGGAGTATATACTGCTTGAATATACCAACATATAGCCAAGGATATTTCATGGCTAGAGTACTTTTTTTCAATTTAATTTCTAGCTTGAAATTTTATATTTTTCCCCCTTGCAAAAAGAAGATCAATTCATCAATTACAAAGGTCCAATTTCAAGATGATCTTGCAGAATTAAGACCTTGTGGTTTTACAACTTGTGTAGCGTAAGGAATTGCAAGTGAATGCTGACTCTGGATGTGCAATTGCTTTCTTCCTTCCTTCTTTTCTCTCCCTGTCTTCCTCCTTCTCCTCTTACTCTTTTTGGTATTGTTGTTGGGGCATCACTACTTTTGGCTGCATATTTTATTATTATTATTTAAAAAAAATTATTTATAAAATGGAAATATTGGCAAGACCATAGGATAAGAGGGGTACAGTTCCCACCACCAGAATTTTGTATCCAATAACCCTTCCCTTGATAGCTTTCCTATTCTTTATTCTTCTGGGAGCATGGACCCAGGATCATTGTGAGGTGCAGAAGGTGGAAGGTCTGGCTTCTGTAATTGCTTCCCCACTGAACATGGGTGTTGGCAGATTGATCCATACCTGCCTCTCTCTTTCCCTAGTGGGGCAGAGATCTGGGGAGATGGGGCTCCAGGACACATTGGTGGGGTTGTCTGTCCAGGGAAGTCAGGTTGGCATCACTAGGTAGCATCTGGAACCTAGAGGCTGAAAAAGAGTTGAGATATAAAGCAGAACAAATTGTTGACTAACCATGAACCTAAAGGCAAGAATATTGCAGATGAAGATTTGGGGTCTCCCTTTTGGAAAAAGCTAGTAGGTCTATTTTAGGTATATTCCATGGAGCCCATGACTTTACTAGTTTTTGCCTAAGCCTGACACCTAGCATGCAGGTGGACCCAAGTTATTGTCTGGGGAAATGGTGTCATAGTTGGAAAAAGGACTAGTAAGCTGGATCATGGAAGAGAGTAGCTCCCAAATAAGGGTAAAGTATATGAATATCGTTAACTGTGCACCGCATCGATTTCATCTGGGGCCCATATTCAGCACAAGAGCCTATGTAACCTCTGCTTCTCTGTAGGTCTGAGATCACGTTTTGTGGTCATGGCTAGGAACATTCCAGGCTGTACTAATTTCAGGACCCATATTCCTCGGGTGATAAGTAGAGTATGTTGTCCAACCTCCCTTCAGAGAGTGGAACATTCCCTACCATTGTTGATCCACATTGAGGGCAAGGTCCTATAGGGGCCCACAAAGGGGTCCATTATGTTGTTCCTAATGGGGATGACCAGTGACAGTGGCAAGAGGGATCTGTTAGCGGTCTAGGCTCATCATGTCTGTGTGGTAATCCCAGTACTCCCTGACTAGGGCCCCAGGTGATGGTGGTAGTGATTAAAGAGTCATCATTAAAGTGTTTGGCTGACTTTTTCAGAAAAACCGAGACAAAGAAAAGACACTACCACACTGAAACTTCCTCCACTGCACTGAAGGCCAGGCTTGAATCTGGGTTGTGTACATGGTAAAGCAAGTGCACTATCCAAATGAATTACTTTGTTGACCCTTGGATTTGCATTTTCCAGAGAAGTAGTTATATGACTGAGCTATAGAGCCAGACAGTGCTTTCTTTGAGCCATTTCCTCACAGAGCCAGAGTGATGTGATTGATCCCTTGCTGCGGTGGTTTCTCAAAGTGATTCTGTTTCACTGCTCATATAAACACATCATGTAAAAGAAACAAGGTTTGTGGTCCAGGAGGTGGCACAGTGGTAAAGCTTTGGACTTTCAGGCATGCAGTCCTGAGTTCAATCTCTGGCAGCACATGTGCCAGAGTGATGTCTGGTTCTTTCTCTCTTTTCCTATCTTTCTCATAAATAAATAAAACCTTAAAAAAAAAAAGAAACAAGGTTTGACTTTTAAACTTGTGTTTCTGCTTAAAGTGAAAAAGGAAACCCAATCTACTCTCAGAACTTTGTGACCAAATAAAAAATTAAATAAAGCTTTTCATTTTTGTTAGGTATACTTTCGTAGCAACTTGCCATTCTTCTGGTAATTGCACCATCAAATCAGGTGTATAGGTAGGCTATTAATTATGCTCTTGCCATCATTGATCTAGAGAGTTCTAGCTGGCAGAGCTGAATAGGGAATTTTATAATCTATAAGGAGCTGATTGCTAAAACTCAATTTTTAAAATAAGTTTATTTAAAAATTATTTATTTATTTGACAGGACAGAGAAATTGAAAGGGGCAGAGAAAAAGGGGCATCTTCAGCACTGCTTCACTGCTCCTAAAGCTTCCTCCTTGCAAGTGGGGGCAGGAAGCTTGAACCTAAAACCTGAACACATAGTAATGTGTGCTCTACCAGGTGTGCCACTGTCCAGCCCCAAGATAGATGAAATATTTTAAAATTTAGCTAATTGGAGACTTGATGATGACTTACAAAACTGTAAAGTTTTGGGGATATATAATATATATATATATATATATTTTTTTTTTTTTTTCACTGATGTTGAACCCAACATCAAAGTTTTTTGCACCCCCCCATCATAGATCTCACCTAGCCTGAGAGACAATTTGACTGTGTTTCTTTTCTTCTTCTTTTTCTCCTCCTCCTCTTCCTCCTTCTTCTTTTACTTTTTTGGATAAAGAGAGAGAGAGAGAAAGAGAAGAGGGAGAGAGAGAGAGAGACAGTCAGAGAGAGGTAGGCCACAGCACTGAAGCTTCCTTCAATTGCAGTGGGGGACAGATTTGAACCTGGGTTGCACACATGACAAAGCAGCAAACACTCTAAGTGAGCTCTTTTGCCGACATCCCCCCAAGCTTGTATGCTCTAGTTATCTAAATTCCACATGCGAATGAAACCATCTGTACTCTTCCGCCTCTTTACTTGCTTCACTTAGCATAGTTAGCTCTAGTTCATCCATTTTGAAGGATACAAATTCATCTTTTAAAATTACAGAGTAATATTTCTTTGACTATGTATTCTATAACCTCAAAGCATCTTTATCCAGTTGTCTTTCCATGGGCATTTAGCATACCATAGCTTGGCAATTGTGGTGGAAATTGTGTGGAGTTGTACTCCTCTTATCCTATGGTTTTTGTCATTGTTTCCTTTTTACAAATAAAAATTAAAAATTAAAATAAAAATAAAGTAAAATAAAATAAAATGAAATAATCTATAGTGAGTATGCAGAAAATGTGCAAAATATTTTACTACTACTTCTGTTTTGATTACATGTTGAAATGATGTTTTGGATACATTAGTTAAATAAAATACATAAAAAATAGATTTCAGTTTTTAAGTTTTTAAACGTGGTTGCCAGAAAATTAAAATTGAATAAAGTTTGGGGGTGGGGCGGGAGCGCAGCGGGTTAAGCTCACGTGGCGCAAAGTGCAAGGATCAGTGTAAGGTTCCGTGTTAGAGTCCCCAGCTCCCTACCTGCAGGGGAGTCGCTTCACAGGTGGTGAAGTAGGTCTGCAGGTGTCTGTCTTTCTCTCCCCCGTCTTCCCCTCCTCTCTCTCTCCATTTCTCTCTGTCTTATCCAACAACGAATGACATCAACAACAACAATAATAACCACAAGACTACAACAACAAAGGTAACAAAAGGGGGAAAAATGGCCTCCAGGAGCCGTGGATTCATGGTGCAGGCACTGAGCCCCAGCAATAACTCTGAGGCAAAAAAAAAATTGAATAAAGTTTTATGATATGTCTTTGCACAGTATTGATCTCAACAGTCAGTGTGGATGTTCTGTGTTTAGATCCTTTTCTTTGTCAAATCACCCGCAGTTTAGCCTTATTTTGAGGGCACACTATTTGGAAGCAGTAATTTTCATTTCCATATATATGTGGCACACATACATATGTCTGTATGAAATATGTATATTTCATTAGGCTCACTGTAAGGTATTTTTACTTCTCAGGTTTTATTTATACAAAGTTAATCTGTATTCCCTTTGGGACAACAAAACACGTGATTTAGCTGTGTGTGTAAAAATGGCTCTTCCTAGGGAGAGGGCGCCGCCTTGTGGAGTACACTGCTTACAGCAGCTTACCTACCACCAGCTAGAGATTCTAAGATCCTAGTTTAGTCAGATAATTTACATTCTATGTCCAAAGGGAAAAGGATACCAAGAGGACTGGGAAGATAGCATAGTAGTTGTACTAAAGTTTTCATTTACAGGCTCTGGAGTCCCAGGTTTAATCCCCAGCACCACCAGAATTGAGTAGTGCTCTGGAGAGCATGCAAGCAATCAATCAAGCAAGCAAGCAAACAAAGCCAAGACTAATAATAGAGAAATTTACTTCTCTGCAGCATCTTTCATAATTGGGGTTCATATATATTCTGTGACTTATTTTTCCTGGTTATGTAATGTCTAGATGATGGAGTGACATTCTGATGTGGAGGGCATGTTATAAATCAAAAGCTCTCATTCACATTTTTGGATTATATTTTCCCCTCAAAATTTCCAGCTGAGGTTTTTTGTATTTCTTTATTAAAAATAATCAGAGTTTTATATTGCTGTCCCATTTGTTTTTTAATAAAATGTTTTATTTATTTATTTTTAATTGATTTAATTATAAATGACAAGTCGGTTGAGTAAGAGGGGTACACTTCTAAACAATTCCCACTACCAGAGTTCTCCATCCCATCCCCTCCATTGGAAACTCTCCTATTCTTTATCCCTCTGGGAGCATGGACTTAGGATCTTTATGGGGTACAGATGGTGGAAGGAAGGTCTGGCTTTTGTAATTGCTTCTCTGTTGGACATGGGTGTTGGTAGGTCGATCTATACTCCCAGCCTGTTTCTATCTTTCCCTAGTGGGGCAGGGCTCTGGAGAGATGGGATTCCAGGACACAGTGATGAGGTCGTCTGCCCAGGGAAGTCAGGTTGGTGTTATGAGAGAAAAATACAGAGAGAGACCAGAGCACTGCTCACTTCTGGTTTATTATTTATGTTAAGCTTTAGAGCTTTATTGAATAATGGTTTACAATGTAGTCTTTTTGAAATTTTTATTAGTTATTTAATAATGATTAACAAGATTGTAAAGATAATGGGTGCAATTCCATACAGTTCCCACCACCAGAGTTCTGTGTCCCACTCCCGTCACCAAAGGTCTGTGTCCCCATCCCCATCCCCATAGTCTTGTAGTTCTTGTAGTTCTCCCACAGTCTTGGATGTAGGTTGGCATTTTCCCCCACATTTTTATATTCAATTCTCTATATTCCGCGTATGAGTGAAACCATTCTGTAGATGTCCTTCACCTCCTTACTTGTTTCATTAAGCATAATCTTTTCTAATTCTATCTGATGTGTGGTATAGAGGATCTTTTTGTTTTGGTGATGGTTTCTTTTGCTGTGTGGAAGCTTTTCAGTGTGATGTAATTCAGAATATATATATATTTTTTTTTAAAGAAATTTTTCTTTCTGGTAGTTTTTAGACTAATTTATTTATTATGAGAGAGGAAGGAAGTAGGGAGAAGACAAAAGTACTGCTCAGCTGTTGCAAATGGTGGTACTGGGGATTGAACCTGTGCCCTCTGGGGCCTCAGGCATGCAAGTCAGTGCTCTTAACAGACAGAGTGATCACCCCAGCCTGAGAACAGAATAGAGTTCTCATGATTTGGAATTACAATGCCTAAACCCAATAGGATGCAACTTCATTCCTTTCTGTCTCTTGCTCTTGACTGAGGTTTAAAGACCTCCCCGTTTCCAGAAGGGGTTGAATGGTTGAAGCGCTGGCCCTCTTATCATTCTTTTCCAGAGCAGGAATCAGGACTCCTCTCTGATCCAAGGCTGGAATCCAATGCAGAAGAGGTTTCCTAGGAGAAACCTTTATGTGGAAGCTTGCAAAAACCAGTCCCTAGGGTGGGCAGTGAAGAGTGGAGGCTAAGCACACACACAAAATGTACTTTTCTTCTTCCTGCTAGTCCTGCAATGCACATAAAACTGATTAAAACAAATTAGTGTGAGCTGTTCAAAGGACATCATAAAAAATTAACCACTTGGAAGGCAAACTTTATTGACAAAAACTGAGAAACAGAACTTCATAGCCACTTATCTTTTTATAAATATTGTATTTATTAATTTATTATTGGATAGAGACAGAGAGAAATTGAGAGGGGAGGGGGAGAGAGGAAGAGAGACAGAGAAACATCTGTAGCACTGCTTTACCGCTGGTGAAGCTTTCCCCCTGCAGGTGGGGACCAAGGGCTTGAACCTGCATTCTTGCACACTGTAACGTGTGAGCTTAACCAGATGTTGCCACCACCTGGGCCCCATTTTCACAAAGTTTGACATGCACTTGACTACTTTTTAAAAAATTGATTTAATAACAATTGACAAAATTGTAGGATAAGAGGAGTACAATCCCCACCACTAGAGTTTTGTATCCTCTCCTCTCCATTGGAAGGTTCCCTGGATTCTTTATCCCTGTGGAAATATGAACCAAAGATATATATATCCTCCAGGGTTTCTGGAGGATATATATCCCCCAGGGTTATTGCTGGGGCTTGGTGCCTGCACCATGAATCCACTACTCCTGGAGGTCATTTTTTTTCCCCTTTTGTTGCCCTTGAACGTTGTTGTGGTTATTGTTATTATTGATGTCGTTGTTGTTGGATAGGACAGAGAGAAATGGAGAGAGGAGGAGATGACAGAAGGGGAGAGAAAGACACTTGCAGACCTGCTTCACTGTTTGTGAAGCTTTCCCCCTGCAGGTGGGGAGCCAGGGGCTTGAACCAGGATCCTAATGCAGTCCTTGCACTTTGTGCCATGTGCACTTAACCCACTGCACTACCACCCGACACCTATTTGCTATGTTCTTATTGATTCCTGAATGGTTTCTCCAGAGAAGTGATCATGAACATTACCTATTCTCTTCAAAGATTGTTCTCCAAACCTGATGGTTTCATATTTTATTGAGAGATATGAGATAACTATATTGACATCTCTCTATTTTCTTCTGCCATACTATAAGTTTTACCTCTTTTTCCTTTCCAAAAATGAATCCTCTTCTTGTTTGAAAGATGTTTGCTGAATTTGTGCTGTGTGTTATGTACTTTCCTAGGTGCTTAGAATATGTCAGGACAGAACACAGAGAATCCTGAGTGCTCATGGAATTGAATGAATAAGCTTGCATTTGTATTCTTGATTCCATTTCTATTTTAAGTCCTTTGCATAATGTTTTCTTTGAGAAGTAATTCTGGTAGGGCCACGGAGGTATAGATAGCATAATGATTATGCAAAGAGACTTTATTATTATTATTATTAATAAAAAGGAAACACTGACAAAACCATAGGATAAGAGAGGTACAACTCCACACAATACCCACCACCAGAACTCCTTATCCCATCCCCGCCCTTGATAGCTTTCCTGTTCTTTAACCCCCTGGAGAGTATGGACCTGAGGTCATTGTGGGTTGCAGAAGGCGGAAGGTCTGGCTTCTGTAATTGCTTCCCTGCTGAACATGGGCATTGACATGTCAATACATACTCCCAGCCTGCCTCTCTCTTTCTCTAGTGGGATGGGGTTCTTGGGAATTGGAGCTCCAGGACCTATTGGTGGGGTCATCTGTCCAGGGAAGTGTGGTTGGCATCTAGCTAGCATCTGGAGCCTGGTGGCTGAAAAGTGAGTTAACATATAAAGCCAAACAAATTGTTGACTAATCAACCTAAAGGCTCGAGTAGTGCAGATGAAGAGTTGGGGGGGGTCTCCATTTTGTAGATAGCTAGTAGGCATATTTTAGTTATATTCCAAAGAGCCTGTGGCTATACTAGTTTTTTTTTTTTTATATTTAAGAAACGATAAATTAACAAAACCATAGGGTAAGAGGGGTACAACTCCATACAATTCCCACCACCCAATCTCCATATCCCACCCTCTCCCTTGATAGCTTTCCCACTCTCTATTCCTCTGGGAGTGTGGACCCAAGGTCATTGTGGGTTGTAGAAGGTGGAAGGTCTGGCTTCTGTAATTGCTTCCCTGCTGAACATGGGCGTTGACTGGTCAGTCCATACTCCCAGTCTGCCTCTCTTTCCCTAGTAGGGTGGGTCTCTGGGGAAGCTGAGTTCCAGGACACATTGGTGGGGTCTTCAGTCCAGGGAAGCCTGGCCGGCATCCTGATGACATCTGGAACCTGGTGACTGAAGAGAGAGTTAACATAGGAAGCCAAACAAATTGTTGAGCAATCATGGACCCAAAGCTTGGAATAGTGGAGAGGAAGTGTTAGGGGGGTACTCACTGCAAACTCTAGTGTATTCTGCTTTCAGGTATATATTTTGCAGTAGTTTATGGATACATGTGAACATATGCTCTCTCTCACAGAAACTGGTGTATATCTAGGTTTTGGGACTTTGTTAGAAAGTGAACCACCTGAGATGAAATTAGAGTATACTATGAAAGGAAAGGTCTCACCCGAGTAATGAAGCTGAAGGGTTGTCATTCCACTCGTGAAGTCTCTGGATGCAGTCTGAAGTGAAGCATGTTGAGGTGGCCATCGTTGCGTTGATTAGGTTGTGATCGGCAGATGCAATATTATTTGATATGGATTGGGAGAGGCATGCGGGAAATTGGGCCCTATCCAAGGGTTCCAGGACTGGGGGAAGTAGAGGCTCTATAGTGGAGATGTGAGGTTCCTGCTGTCTTAGGGTTCCAAAAGACAATCGATAGTTAATGTTATCATCACATTATTTGGTAATTGGGTTAACTTTGAAAAGTCCTTTTGTTAGGGTTTGCTGTACAGTACCCAGTATCTTGTATATAGCTATGCTATTGGTTGCTTCTGATCTACTTGGTCTAGGCTTTTGAGAGAGTCCACATATCAAATACACAACCTATATATTAAAAAGACTCAGTCTGTATTTTAAAAAACTTCGAGACATACAATTAATTTTCCCCCTCTCATATTAATTAACTAGTGATTTATATGACTACATTTTACTAGGAGTGTACATAAACACCATTCCCACCACCAAAAGACTGTGACCCATCCCTCCCACCCACTCCCACCCCCCACTGGCCCAGGAAGCTGCATGTCTACCCCTCACCACAGGGTTTTTACTTTGGTGCCCTACTTACAGTTTGGTCAGGTCCTGCTTTTAGTTTCCCTTTCAGACCTTCTTACTCAACTTCTGTTGATGAGTGGGATCATCCCATACTCATCTTTACCTTTCTGACTTAGCTCACTTAACATAATTCCTTCTAGCTCTGTCCAAGATGGGTCAGAGAAGGTGGGTTCATTGTTCTTGATAGCTGCATAGTATTCCATTGTGTATATATACCACAGCTTTCTCAGCCACTCATCTGTTGTTGGGCACCTGGGTTGCTTCCAGGTTTTAGCTATTATGAATTGTGCTGCTATGAACATAGGAGTACACACCTCTTTTTGGTTGGGTGTTATGGAGTCCTTGGGGTATAACCCCAGGAGAGGAATTACTAGATCATATGGAAGATCCATGTCTAGCCTTGTGAGAGTTTTCCAGACTGCTCTCCACAGAGGGGCTATACTAGTTTTTTTTTTTTTTTTCTTCCCTGAGCCTGAAATCTGATATGCAGGTAAATCCAAATTATTATCTGGGGATATGATGTCATGGCTGGAAAAAGGACCAGAAAGCTGAATCAGGGAAGAAAGTAGCTCCCAAATATTGGAAAGATGTATAAATATTGGTGACTGTAAACCCCATCGATTTGATATGCAAAGAGGCTTTCATGCTGTGGTCCGGAAGGTGGCCCAGTAGATAAAGCATTGTATTCTCAAGCATGAGGTTCAGAGTTCAATCCCTGGCAGCACATGTACTAGAGTGATGTCTGGCTCTTTCTCTCTCTCTCTCTCCTTATATCTTCATGAATAAATAAATAAAATATTAAATAAAAAAAGAGACTCTCATGCTGGAGGCTCCAAAGTCCCAGCTTCAGTACTCAGAAGTGCTCTGGTAAAAGAAAAGAAATAAAAGAGGAAAGAAAAAAAAAATAACTCTGGAGTCTTTAAGCTTTCTACCGCAATATATTGATTTCTAGTATAAATTTGTCACAAAAAAATTCTTAGACCATCACACTCTTGCATTTTTTCTTCATTCCGTAACCAGTGTTTTACCTTAAAAGTGTACAAAATTTCTGTTGCAGATATATACTCACACACAAACAAAAAACAGTGAACTTCTTTTTACATCTACTGCTACCATTCTCTTATACCATGACTATGGCCACTCTTCTATCTTTTTTTTTAACCAGAGCACTGCTCAGCTCTGGTTTATGGTGGTGCTGAGTGCTGAGGCTTGAACTTGGGATTTTAGAGCCTCAGGCATGAGAATCTTTGTATAACCATTACGCTATCTCTTCTGCCCAGTGGCCACTTTTCTAACTGGCTTTTGGCAATATATATACACTGCAGTCTTCAAATTTACCTTCTGGGTTGCTGGCAAAATAAACCTTGTCTTGAGAGGTCTCCAGCCAGCAGATGTGACTTGTATGGTAAAAGAAACGAAAAACAAAGCACATAGCAAAATCTTTGGGAAACTGGGCACACGCTTTTAAATTTATTCATCCTTCCTTTCTCTCTTTCTCTTCTTTTTCTTTCTTTTCTTTTCTCTCTCTCTATATCTATCTATCTATCTATATATATATAGAGAGAGAGATAGAGAGAAAGAAAGAGAGGGAGAGAGAGAGAGAGGGAGAGAAAGAAAGACAGAGAGAGACACACACAGAGAGGCAGAGAGGAAGGGTAAAAGAGACCACAACATCAAAGCTTCCTTTCATGCAGTGAGGGCTAAGTTTGAACCCAGCACACACTTTCAGAATTTTTTTTTTTTTTTTCCCTCCAGGGTTTTTGCCGGGCTCAGTGCCTGCACCATGAATCCACCTCTCCTGGAGGCCATTTTTTTCCCCATTGTGTTGCCCTTGTTGTTGTAGCCTCGTTGTGGTTATTATTATTACCATTGTTGATGTTGTTCATTGTTGGATAGGACAGAGAGAAATGGAGAGAGGAGGGGAAGACAGAGAGGGGGAGAGAAAGATAGACACCTGCAGACCTGCTTCACCGCCTGTGAAGCAACTCCCCTGCAGGTGGGGATCCAGGGGCTTGAACTAGGACCCTTACACTGGTCCTTGTGCTTTGCACCACCCTACGCTGTTTTCTGTGGGCAAGAGCTTCATGTGATGCTGGTGTTAAATGTCTTACTCCACAATGTCCAGTACAGTGGTCATCTTAACAGATGCTTCTTGCATAACACCTTACTTGAAATTCAACTCCTGAATTCAACTCCTGAATTCAACTGATTCACTAGCATTTTTTTTTTTTGCATCAGAAAGTTTGAGACAGCCAATCTATTTCCCCCCCTCATATCGATTAAGTAGTGATTTCTAAGATTGTCAGTTAATAGGAGTGTATATTAACACCATTCCTGACACCAGTGGTCTGTGTCCCTACTCCTACCCCCATTAGCATTTTAATTATTATTTTTTAAAAATTTATTTATTGGAGGATTAATGTTTTACAGTCAACAGTAAATACAATAGTTTGTACATGCATAACATTTCTCAGTTTTCCACATAACAATACAGTCCCCATAGGTTCTCTGCCATCCTGTTCCAGGACCTGAACGCTCCACCTCCCCCATTCCCCCCTCTCCAGCCTAGAGTCTGCTTTTTTTTTTTTTTTTTTTTTGCCTTCATGGTTATTGCTGGGACTCTCTGCCTTCACTGTGATTCCACTGCTCCTGGAGTCCACTTTTCCCATTTTTGTTGCCTTTGTTGTTATTTTTTATTGCCATTGCTGTTGTTGTTGGATAGGACAGAGAGAAATCTTGAGAGGAGGGGAAGACAGAAAGGGGGCGAAAAAGACACTTGCAGATCTGCTTCACTACCTGTGAAGCGACCCCCCTGCAGGTGGGGAGCTGGGGGCTCAAACTGGTATCCTTATGTTGTCCTTGTGCTTTGTGCCATGTGTGCTTAACCTGCTGCGCTACTGCCAGGCCCCCAGAGTCTCTTACTTTGGTGTAATACACCAACTCCAGTCCAACCCCACTAGCATTTTTTTTTTCTTCCAGGGTTATTGCTGGGGCTCAGTGCCTGCATCACGAATCCACTGCTCCTAGAGGCTATGCTTTTTCCCCTTGTTGACCTTGTTGTTTTATCATTGGTGTGGTTATTATTATTGTTATTATTGATGTCGTTGTTGTTAGGACAGAGAGAAATGGAGAGGGGGGAGACAGGGAGGGGGAGAAAAAGACACATGTAGACCTGTTTCACCACTTGTGAAGCGACCCCCCCCCCCAGCAGGTGGGAAATCGTGGGCTGGAACTGGAATCCCTACTCCAGTCCTTGCGCTTAGCGCCATGTGTGCTTAATCTGTTGCTCTATCGCCTGACTTTCCTGGCCCCACTAGCATTTTTAATTGAAACGGAGGCTGAGGAGCTCTCCAGAAAGTACGGTTGGCTTTAAGATAAAAGTGGCCCTACAGGGAGTCGGGTGGTAGCGCAGTGGGCTAAGCACATGTGGTGCGAAGCGCAAGGAAGTGCATAAGGATCTGGGTTGGAGCCCCGGCTCCCCACCGGCAAGGGAGTCGTTTCACAGGCAGTGAAGCAGGTCTGTAGGTGTCTTATCTTTCTCTCCTCATCTCAGTCTTCCTCTCCTGTCTCCATTTCTCTCTGTCCTATCCAACAACGACGACATCAATAACAACAATAACTACAACAAGGAAACAACAAGGTCAACAAAAGGGAATAAATAAATATTAAACAAAACAAAAAAAGTGGCCCCACAAAGCCACTGGAAAAGTAACCAGTCCAATGGATTCAACTGATTTCCAGATTCTTACTGTGGCCAAAAAAGATAGCAACCATCTTCCACTTTGGCACGGAACAGATATTGATCAATGATATGAAGATACCCAAGTATTATCACAAGATCAAAAAAAAATCTCGAGAATTAAGCCCCTATCCTCAGACAAGAATCTTTAAGACTATTGACAATTTCAGTACAAGTTCCAGTTCAACCCTCATGAAAGCAGTTCATAACTGTGCTGTTTTGTCTAGATTCACATTGGTCTTGAAAATGTGTAATTAAGAAACCTAAAATATCCTCTTTAGTTTCATTCAAAGAACCATAATAGCAATGAAATTTGTAAGTTGAAAATACCTGTATTATCTAGAAAGCACAATTAATTTTTTAAAAGATAAAGTTCTAGTAGTTTTTGAAAATATTTTATTTACTTTATTTTAATATGGCCAATATACAGAGAGAAAAATACAAAGAGACAGACCAGAGCACTCTTTAGCTCTGGTTTGTGGTGGTGTGGGAGAATGAACCTGGAATCTTGAAGCCTTAGGCAGGAAAGTCTTTTGCATAACTATTATGCTGTTTCCTTTGCCTTTACTGGGTGTCTTTATGGTTGTGTCTTCTAGTGTATAGTGACAACTTATGTTCATAGTTTCTGAAAAACATGCTGAGCTGTGTTCTGAACTGTCTAAAAGATAAAACTCATTTTTAGTATATCTTGTCTTTGTGTGGCATGTAGTGTAAGACTTCAGTAATTCATGCTTGCATTTTGAAGTAGCAATACTTAGCTTTATTTCTTGGTCATTCTGAAAAACAAACTACTAACAAGCATGAAATTTGCCCCAACATGAATCTAGAGTATCTGAGTCATGTTGTTTTCCTAGTGAACCAAGTCATCTAATGGAAGACTTTGTTACTCACTTTGGGTGTATCCCCCTTCTCCCACAGTAGTACTTAAGAATATTTTAGGAGGTCGAGCAGTAGCGCAGCAGGCTAAGCGCACATGGCTCAAAGCACAAAGATAGACACCTGCAGATAGAAATAGCCAGAAATCAAGAGGGCCAATTCGAGCCCTGGGCTCCCCACCTGCAGGGGTATTGCTTCACAAGTGGTGAAGCAGATCTGCAGTTGTTTATCTTTCTCTCCCCCTCTCTGTCTTCCCCTCCTCTCTCCATTTCTCTGTCCTATCCAACAACAATGACATCAGTAACAACAACAATAATAACCACAACAATGATAAAACAACAATGGCAACAAAAGGGAAAAAGGTAGCCTTCAGGAACAGTAGATGGAGCCTCAGCAGTAACCCTGGAGGCAAAAAAAAAAAGAGTATTTTAGAGGTGGGAGTTACAAAAGTCATTCATTTCCCATAAACTCTTAATATAAAAGCAGTTGCCATTGATTTAGGACTTGCTCAGTACCCACCACAGTGTGAGGTAAGTGACATACAATGTCTTTTAATTCTCCTATTTTTAGTTAGCAGAATTATGAGTCCTAAACAGTATTTTAGAAAAACAATGAGCTTACGGGGTAATCAGAGTTGTATTTTCTACTGTATAGACTTCTGACCTTAACAAAGCACTTCTCTCTAGACTGGGGAGATAGCATAGTGGTTATGCAGAAAGGCCTTCATGCCTGTGGCACCAAAGTTTCCAGGTTTAAACCCCAATATCACCACAAGCCAGAATTCAGTAGAATTCTGGAAAATAAAACCAACCAACCAAATTAACAAACAAGAACAAAGTACTTCTCTCTGAAGAGGCTTCTCCAAAGATTGCATATGCACATATTTTATCTGGGTATAGATTAATGTTAAATCTAGTTGGTCACAATTAGTAAGGAATTAGTATAATGCTTATACTAGTCATTTCTGTTAGACTGATTATATGAGAACTAAAGCTTAGCTCTTATTTTGAAATCTGAAACCTGACTACAATTTTCTTAATTGTGTCTCAAAATTAAAATCTAGTGGTATTAACTGGAGATTGCTAACACCACTTTACATTTGGACAGAGCAATTAAATGCAGCGAGTTTGGTGTATTTTCTTGCTTGCTTTTTTTTTCTTTTGATGCACCATGGGGATTTGCTGAGACTGTGTTCTGAAGACAGAGGCAGCCACCAGGCAGAGAGAAAAGGCAGATATGACACCAAGAGCAACTCTTTTGGGAATTCACTCTTGTTAATTTAATAAGGGATTGAAAAGAGACATCAGTTAGACCCATACTTCATTACACTTGAAGATGCCCGTCTCTTTCAATTAATTTTGAAGCCCTTCTTCCCAGCCCCCAACCCCCAACAATTGTCAGTTTATTAAATCAGGTAACAAAGAGCACTGAGATAAGGCAGTGTTCACTGACCCAATCAAAGATTCACACTCTTTCCACTTTCCTGTTCTGAGTTTCTGTTTGTTGCTCTCCTCATAGCAGCAGAATGGTTGCAAATGCTCTTTTTTTTTTTTTTCTGGATTATTACTTTTTTTTTTTTTTTTTAAATAATGCATGCTTGGGGCTGGTGACATAATTTCCTTGGATAGTGTGCTGCTTTGCTATGTGTGCCGCCTAGCTTCAAACCAGGCATCTACTACATTGCAGGAGCTTTTGGTCTTCACTCTTTGCCTCTCTACAATCTGTCTCGATCTAAATAAATAATAAATAAAAAATCAATCAATCAAATAAATAAAATACAAACAGTACATACTGAGTATTTAAAAATATAATATTGAAGCTATAAAACTGAAGGAGAGAGAACGTTAAGAGTGAGAGCAAGAGGGCACAGTTGAGAGAGACAGAGAGAGAGAGAGGGAGATAGATATGCAGGACTTGTATGTGCAGAGTCCCAGATTTGAGTCTTGCCACCACCAATAGTTAGAAGTCAGTGGTATTCTGACCAAAAGAAAAGGGAAATAATGAAAACCATCTGTAATTCCTCTACTTTTTACTAATTAGAATATGATTTATCTCTATTTTCCCACTTCACTAAGCTAGTAAGATAATTTGCAAATAGTATCATGCTTGCCCACAATATAGATAAACTGTAATTTATGGAACTAGATTTTTGTATTAAATATGCATGTCATTTTTTTTTACACATAGGACAACTTTTTATGTAAATATTTGTTCAGAAGTCTGAGTTTTTTTTTGAAGTTAGACTCCTAGAAAGGGAATTATTGGGTCATATTTAAGTACCTTTTAAAAGTTCTTAAAACAAATTTTTGTAACAGCTTTCTGAAGATAATGAAACACTACTTATCCTGTAAGAGTGCCTTTTACCCAGAAGCCTTTATTTTTGTTAAGTCATTCATTTGATCCTCTTTAACTTATTTTCATTTACCATTTCCCTTAGCAAAAATTTGTACAATAAATTGTTATTAGTGTAATAAATAAAGCAGAAAAACAAGTTATTTAAATTTTTGTATTATCTTTATTTATTGGATAGAAATAGTCAGAAATCAAGAGGGAAGGCGGAGATAGAGAGACAGAGACACGTGCAATACTGCTTCACCACTTGAAAAGCTTTCCCCCTTCCCGTGGGGACTGGGGGCTCGAACCCAGGTCCTCAAGCATTGAAACGGGTGCACTCAACCAGATGCGCCACCACCCTCTAAAAAGTAAGTTATTAACTGACTTTTAAGGATTTATGAATAGGTGAAACATCCAAAGACATATTTAAGATCAATGGATATATATACATATAGATATGTATAATGAACTTATTAATTTTTTTGCTATGGCGAGGGGGCCATGAGATGGTGAAATGCATTGATTAACAAATATGATGTTCTATAATATTATATAAAATTTGTACTTTTTCTTATGTGATGATAGCAGTGTCATATAGTGAAAATGATAATGTTCAAACTTATGGTATTTATTTATTTTTTATATTTATTTCTTTTTACTTATTTTCCCTTTTGTTGCTCCTGTTGTTTTTCATTGTTGTTGTAGTTATTGTTGTTGTTACTGATGTCATTGTTGTTCGATAGGACAGAGAGAAATGGAGAGAGGAGGGGAAGTCAGAAAGGGGGAGAGAAAGATAGACACCTGTAGACCTGCTTCACCACTTGTGAAGCGACACCTCTGTAGGTGGGGAGCCAGGGGCTCGAACTGGGATCCTTATGCTGGTCCTTGCGCTTTGCATCAGTTTATGGTATTTATTATACAACTTATATACCTTTATACAAAAACAATTTTTTATCAGTTACTCATTTTTTTCCTTCGGTGCACTGCTCAGCTGTGGTCTATGGTGATGTGGGGGACTGAACCTGGGACTTTGAAGCCTCAGGTATGAAAGTCACTTTGCATAACCATTAAGCTGTCTCCCCCATCCTACGCATTCCTTTTTAATCTATGCTTTCCATTGTTTGGTGAAATTACCGTTGGTTATCTTTTATCTTGAAATAGAATTAGACATAACAGTATTTACTGTAGTGGAGCAAAGGTTTGGGGAATCTGGAATACTTGAGTAGAATAGTTGAAGATGGGAAAGATAATGGGACCAGGACATAAACACAGATATAGGGAATCTATCCAGTGGTGGTGGTATCTAGACACAGATGTGGCACAAAAGTAGACCCTTGGTTCAGTTACTACTTGTTTATGATCAGCTGGGACTTGGTTTCAGAGAAGGGCAGAAACCTATTGTTGTATAAACTCTGCCAGAGAGCTTGGACTACAGGTGGTGTATTGCACTAAAGTAAAAGACTAGGGTTGGAGGGAGGGTTCAGGCTCTGGAACATGATGGCAGAAGAGGACCTAGTGGAGGGTTGAATTGGTATGTGGGAAACTGGAAAATGTTACACATGTACAAACTATTGTATTTTACTGTCAGCTGTAAACCATTAATCCCCTAGTAAAGAAATTAACAAACAGACAGACAAACAAACAAAATACTCTGCCAGAGAATCAGTTATCAGGGTTGGGCCAATGGCAAGGTTGACTTGATGTCATATATTGATCTCCAGTTTTGTTTGAATGAAGATGCCATTGTCCCAAAGCTTTAGATCAAGCTGAACATCTAGGAGAAGTTAAGTGGATGTAGTGTGGTGAGAGAAGGTGGAATGGTTGTAACTGGGTTTTGGAACCAGAAAGACCATGGTATTATCATCCAAAGGTGACTATCAATGTTTCAGAAGAAGCTGGAGGCATATATAAATAGTGTCTTGGAGGAGCCTTTCCTAGATTGAGTGTCATTTAACACTTAAACTGAGACTTTAGAGAACAAATTGTTAATTACTCAAATGGCCTTAAATAAAAGAAGTAACTTGCAGTTTAGGATATACAATTTCATGATTATCTTGAAAAACTGATAAATGATGAAAACCCAAGATTATCTAACAAGGACAATGCCTTTATAGGAACACAAATGAATTATTCCCACTAAATCTTAGCCTGAGGGATTATAGACCTTTAATTTCTGGTAGACCATTTCCTGGAAGACTCATGATAAAATGTTGATGAAATGTTTCAACTATGTCATTAGTAACTTTATTCTTGCCAGTTTTGAATTCTCCTAAATTTTGCTTGATTTTGAGAGTCTTGTTACATTTGGAATAAGAATAAAATATTTATGAGGCTTCTCTTGGCACTGTTTGGCAAGTGCTTTGCAGAATAAGTATTGTGTTGCTTTGGCTACAAGTCAAGGAAAGTGGAGATCATGAAACTATGAAAAGGAAAATCTGCTTTCACTAATTTTGGATGGAAAAGTGTCACTAAACACCAGTAATTACTGCTTCTGCTGGCATTTTAATAAGAACTTCCCTAAGAAATTGAGTATTGAGGACATGAGTTCAAGGACAGTTATTGAATATTAGTGTAGAGAAACATGCAAGTTAGCTGAGAAGAAATCAGAATAAGTCATTTCACTTTTCTTAAATGGGGATATCAGAGTGAAAGAAAAATTTTTTCATGTTGCACTAATAGTTACCTTTCAATTTTATTTAGAATTGTTATCATACAGAATCACACAGTTCTGTGAAGCAGGCTAGTTCCATTTCAGGTAGAATAGATAAATGAATAACTTGCTGATTATGACCCATTTAAAGCTTGAGATGTGTCCTTTTGGTGATCTCTGTGACTGATCCATTTAGGTTTTGTAGTTCTTTCTGGCTCAACCCACACCTGTTGCTACTTCTGAGTGTCTTTCCTCTTCCAAGTGGTTTTCCTCTTCTCTCTCAAAGGAGTGAAATCGTGCCTGGATTCTTCTGGTGTTTTCCAGATATGCCTTCATTTCATTGATGCTATAAAAACAAGGTTGGTGGTGACTAATGCTTCAGGAATGGGTGTACAGAGCCCTCTGGATTATTTCCTCTATCGTTTACTCCCTGAGGATTATGGGAAAAATTATTTTTTATTTCTTTATTGGGGGATTAATGCTTTATAGTTGACAGTAAATACAATAGTTTGTACATGCATAACATTTCTCAGTTTTCCACACAACAATACAACCCCTACTAGGTCCTGTGTCATCCTTCTTCAGGATCTGAAGCCCCCACCCCACCCCCCATTTGTCTTTTCCTTTGGTGTAGTACACCAACTCCAGTCCAAGTTCTGCTTAGTGTTTTCTCTTCTTGATCTTGTTTTTCAACTTCTGCCTGTGAATTAGATTATCCCATATTCATCCTTCTGTTTCTAACTTATTTCACTTAACATGATTTCTTCAAGCTGCATCCAGGATGGGCTGAAAATGGTGAAGTCACCATTTTTACTCTGAAAATGTCCAATAGTTCTAGTTTATCTCTTCATTTAGCTTCTTTGTTTCTTTGTTGATTTTCTTCCTGGATGACCTGTTAAGTTGAGAGAGTGGAGTGTTGAAGTCCCCTACTATTACTGTGTTGCTGTTAATATATCGCTGTAGCTCTTTCAGTAGATGTTTGATGTATTTAGATGGCTTTTCATTTGGTGCATAGATGTTGATAATAGTTAAATCCTCATGATGGATTGATCCTCTGAGCACTAAATAATGCCCATCCCTATCTTTTTAGAGTGTGTTTATTTTAAGGTCTGTCATGTCAGATATGAAAATATCTATTCTTGTCCTTTTCTTGTGGTCCATTGGCTTGTATGGTAGTTTTCCACCCTTTCAATTTGAGTCTGTGTTTGTCTTGTTGAGTTAGGTGGGATTCCTGCAGACAACATATGGTTGGGTTGGGTTTTCCGACCCATCTTCCTACTCTGTGCCTTTTAATACGTGAATTCAGGCCATTGACATTTATTGATATTATAGATTGAAGATATTTTAATGCCACTATTGTAGATTTTTAGAGTGTTCTGATATATGGTATATTTATGGTGGTCTGACTGTTTATAGGAGACCCTTCAGAACTTCTTTCAGGGCAGGCTTGGTGATAGTTGATTCTTTCAACTATTGCTTGTCTGAGAAGGTTTTGATGCCTCCATCTAGTCTGATCTAGCAGGATACAGTAGTCTTGGTTGAAAGCTTTTCTCATAGAGCACTCAATAGATATCTTGTTATTATCTTCTGGCCTGTAGTGTGTGTGTGGAGAAGTCTGCTGCTAACCTTATGGGTTTTCCTCTGTAGGTGACTCTTTTCTCTTGCAGCATTCAGGATCCTTTCTTTATCCTTACTCCTTTCCACTCTAAATATGATGTGTCTTGGCATCTTTAAGTCTGGGTTAATCCTGTTTGGGGCCTTCTGGGCTTCTTGATCCTTTATATCTTTGATGTTGTCTAGACTAGAGAATTATGTCCTGAAGAGTGCTTTCTTCTCCTCCCTCTCTTTCTTTTTCTGGTAAACCAATAATGTGTATGTTATTTCTTTTGAAGTCATCCCATATGCCTCTGTTATTGTTTTCAGTATTTCTTAATCTCTTTTTGAGATCTCTTACTTCTTTCTTAGTTTTCTATAATTTGCCCTCAATCTTGCTAATACTGTTTTCTGCCTCATTTATTCTATGCTCTCTCCCTTCTGTTGTTTTCTGTAGCTCAGCTATTTTGTGACCCTGCTTTGATACTGTATTAGCTTGTTCAGCTAGTTGTGTTCTTAGCTCAGCTATTTCATATTTCAGCTCTCTAGTTACCTTGAGATAGTTAGCACTTTCTTTCAGAGTCTCATTTGTTGTTTCTACATTTCTGATGAGAATTCTTTCAAACTCTTTCCTCACTCTTGTGACTAATTCCATAGCTAATATTTGGATGTTGATCTCATTCTTCTGTGTTTCTACTTTTGGGGAGCTTTTAGCTGGACTTTTGTCCTGCTTCATTTCTCTAATGTTTTTCCTTGGTTTAACCATTATTATAGCGTGTTATGAGGTCCCCCTCTCAGTACTTTTCAGTCCACTGATCACTCTTGCCTAGATTGACTTGTGTCTAAGTAAGGTACTTAAAGAGTTCACAGTTGTGAAAGTTAACAGGTGTTTCAGTGTTATCTCAGTTCCTGAGTTGAAGCACACTGGATGTTACAGCCTCTTTTGTTCTTTTTTTTTCCCCTGTAGGCTATAGTAGCCTGAGGGATTTTTACCTATAAGTAGGTTTTTTAGCTTAATCACTCACCCAGTTGCATTTAGTGAATCTTAGGGGAGTCCTGTCCTCTCTTCAGCAGTCTTTTTGTTGGTAAAATAGACTAGAGGTGGCTCTTCAACTGGCAATCTGCCAAACTGTTACCAGCTGCTTGGGAGTAGATATGGGCTTTGGCTCCAGGAACCTCTCCTTAGGCTTCTCGCTGTCCATGAGCCACATGTGCTTTCACTCATCAGTGACTTGGTAGGTTCCCAAAGTAGTCCCAGTCTTGTCTTGTTGCAGTCTTAGGTAATCTTTTTGGATGGAAATTCTTTATAGGGTACAGAAGGTGAAAGTTCTGGCTTCTGTAATTGCTTCTCTGCTGGATATTAGCATTGGCAGGTTGATCAATATTCCCAGCTCAGAAGACACAATCTTAGTTTATTGACAGAAATTTTATTTCCTTAAAAATATTTGCTGTTAGAGTACTCTGTGATATCAGTGCTTTAAATTTGATATTCATCTTTTTTTTTTTTTTTTCCTCCAGGGTTATTGCTGGGCTGGGTGCCTGCACCATGAATCCACCGCTCCTGGAGGCCATTTTTCCCCTTTTGTTGCCCTAGTTGTTGCAGCCTCGTTGCGGGTATTATTGCCGTTGTTGACGTTGCTTTGTTGTTGGATAGGACAGAGAGAAATGAAGAGAGGAGGGGAAGACAGAGAGAGAGGGGAGAGAAAGATAGACACCTGCAGACCTGCTTCACTGCCTGTGAAGCGACTCCCCTGCAGGTGGGGAGCCGGGGGCTCGAACCGGGATCCTTACGCCGGTCCCTGCGCTTTGCGCCACGTGCGCTTAACCCACTGCGCCACCGCCCGACCCCCGATATTCATCTTTTAAGTGAGAGCATCTCATTTGAAATTTGTCATCAAATAAATGATTTTTTTCTAATCTTTTTTTAAAATATTGGGAAACTGCTCCTTTAATATGTGAGTGATACAAGGATTGACATTAGTGGGAAAATTCATGACTGGGCAGATTTACTGTGATTCTGTCACTAAGTCCCAGTGGCAGAGCAGGTTGTATTTGAGCTAGAGAGTCTTTCGGCATTGATTTGACCAGTGAGTTGCTCTACTAAATTTTCAACAGCAGAAGGACCATCTTTTTATTTTTATTTTTTTAACTTTCTTTTTTAAATTTTATTTTGTATTTTTATATTACAGAATTACATGTCAACAGGGGTTTGAATCCACACCATTCCCACCACCAGATTTCTGAATCTTCACTCTCCCTACTGCAATCCACCACTGTTCCCATAAAATTGTAGAAATGGGCCAGCCATCTTCTCTACAACTGTCCACATTTAAACATAGTTACCCCTTCTTTTTCTTATTCAATCCTCTCTTCCTCTCTAAGCCACTTAGGATATCATAACTATCTCCATATGTTCCTTTAAGCCACTCATAGCATTAGAGCTACTTCCATATGTCCCTCTCCTTTTCCTTCTCTCTCACTGGGTGCTGATGGAGCTGGAGTACAGCGTCCTCTTATCTTCATCCTATCACTTCACACCTGCTGGGAGTTTGGGTCCCGGTTGTTTATGGAGAGCAGAAGGTAGGAGTTCTGGCTTCTGTAGCTGCTTCTCTGCTGAGCAAGGACCTTTTTTTTTTTAGTGAGATATATACAGAGAGAAAACTATGGGGTAGATAGATAGACAGATAGACAAACAGATAGATAGGGGAGGAGAGCACTGCTTGGCTCTTATTTATGGGGTTTCTGGGCATTAAACCTGGGACCTCAGAGTCTCAAGCATGAAAGTCTTTTACATAAGTGTTATGCTGTCTCTCCACCCTTACCCAATCCAGGAAAATGGTTACTTTTCATTTCAGTCTGCATATTTATTTATTTATCTATCCACTTATTTTTTCATTTCTCAGTTTTCCTCAAAACAATTCAGTCTGCATATTTATTTATTTATTGGATAGAGACAACTTAAAATTGAGAGGGCAGGGGAGATAGACAGGGAAAGAGACAGAGAAACACCTGCAGCACTGTTTCCACTCATCAAGCTTTCTGGCTGCAGGTGGGGATTGGGAGCTTGAACCTCGGTTCTTACACACTGTAGTGTTCACTTCACCGTGTGTGACTGCCTGGCCCCAGCAGTCTGCATATTTTAAGATACCCTAACCTCAAGTCTGAAGACTAGGTATTAGGTAGTAGCCTATGTTATAAGTGTTGGAATTGATTTAATTATCTGAAAGAAGAGGGCTGGGTCATGGCACAGCTGGTTAAATGCACACATTACAGTGAGAAAGGACCCAGGTTCAAGCCCCCAGTCCCCACCTGCAGGGGGAAGCTTCATGAGTGATGAAGCAGAGCTGCAGGTGTCTGTCTGTCTGTCTCTCTCTCCCTCTCTGCTCCCCCCCAATTTCTGGCTGTCTCTGTCTAATAAATAAATAAAGATAATACAGAAATTTAAAAAATAATTATCTGGAAGGCAGGAGTTCTCACCATGCCCTTTCATGGAGAAGTCTTTCATACTAGGCCACAGCCAGCTTTTGTACTGGCTGTGATGACTTATCACCAGCTTAGGGCCTTGGCCTCCATCTTTCCAATGCTTTGTCTCCCTAAAGAAGAATAAAGAAAATTATGCAAATGATATTTTCTATATCAAAAAACCAAGTCATTTTTAGCATTATACCAAGCATTTTAGTCTCCTATTGTTCCGGTGTCTATTCCAAGACAGCATTAGATTCAATATTTGCATATCAAAAGACCCATTTGTTTGTATGTGGGTATGTATGTGGTGTTCCTTCTCCTAGGGTTTTTGGTTTCCTAAGTTTTCAGAGAAATCTTTCAAATGGTATTGTCAATTGAAAGGCATCAGAGGAGTTTCTTGCTCCTACAGGCCATATGCTTAAAGATTAATTCATTCTTTCTCTCCCATCCTCCCTTCTTCCTTCCCTCCCTCTCTTCCTTCCTTTCCACTCTCACTCCTTCTCTCGCTCTCTTTATTTCCTTCCCCTCTCTCCTTTCTTTCCTTTTCCTTTTTTTTTTTTTTTTGCCATTTTTCCCTTTTTTTGCCCTTGTTATCTTTTTTGTTATTATTATTGCTATTATTGCTGTTGTTGTTAGATAGGACAGAGAGAAATGGATAGAGGAGGGGAAGACAGAGAGGGGGAGAGAAAGACACTTGCAGACCTGCTTCACCGCTTGTGAAGTGACCCCCCTGCAGGTGGGGAGCTGGGCGCTCGAACTGGGATCCTTATGCCAGTCCTTGCAGTTGGCGCCATGTGCGCTTAACCCGCTGCGCTACTGCCCAACCCCCTCAGTTCTTTTTTTTTTTAAATTAGTGATTTAATAATGATCAACTAGATTGTAGAATAAGAGAGGTACAGTCCCATCACCAGAATTCCGTATCCTATCCTCTCCATTGGGAGGTTCCCAATTCTTTACCCCTTTGGGAGTATGGACCAAAATTCTTTATTGTGCAGAAGGTGGAAGAGGCTTTTGTAATTGCTTCTCCACTGGACATAGACAATCCCACTGTCTTTTCCATCACGAACATCATCATAAGCCCTCCTGTGGACCTCTAGAGGATGTTACCCTCAATGTAGAACAGCAAATGTAGAATAAAAATGTCCTGTTCTCTGAAGGGAGGCTAGGTCAGCATACTCTGCCAGTCAAAGAAGACTGGTCCTGAAATGAGTGCAGCCTAAAATGTTCCTAGCTGTGACCATGGAATGTGAGCTCAGACTGACAGGGATGCAAAGGTTACACAGGCTCCTGTGCTGAATATGAATAGACCTGGGTCCTAGGTCAGGTTGATAGGATTTATAGTTAATGGTATTTATATACTTTCCTCATATTTGGATGCTACTCTCTGCCCTAATTCAATTTCTAGTCCTATTCTCTGACACCATCTTCCCAGGCAATACTTTTAGTCCACCTGCATGTTAGCTATCAGGCTCAGGCCAAAATTAGTAAAGTCAAGGGCCCCTTGGAATATATATAAAATAGGCTTCCTAGTTTCTTCCCTCATGAAGACCCTTAGTTCTGTCTTCTTTACCTTTGGGTCCCTGATTATTAAACGATTTGTTCTCCTTTATATCTCCCCCCCAGTCTTTCTGCTTTATATCTTACTGCCTTCAGCCACCAAGTTACAGATGCTACCATGATGCCATCCTGACTTCCCTGGGCAGTGTATCCTGGAACCCCACTTCCAAGATTCCTACCCCACTAGGAAAAGATAGAAACAGGCCAGAGGTATGGAATGACCTGTCAGCTTTTTTGTTTATTGTCTCACCTCCAGTTGCCTCTGTGTGGACTTCACATTTCTAGGCACTGGTTGTGGGTGCAATATTGATGGGTAGTGGGGATAGGCAGTCCCGTGGATTAAAGTACTGTTACAATACATTGTATTAATTAGATGTCAATCAACTTGCAGGTACTTGTAGGTTTTATTGTGTGTACATAGAGAGGCAAATATATAGTTCAGAATACCACTCTGTCATTTCATTCTGTTTTCATTTTATTTTATTTTTATTTTTTGCCTCCAGGGTTATTGCTGGGGCTTGGTGCTTACACCATGGAGCCACTGCTCCTGGAGGCCATATTTTTTTTCTTCCCATTTTTGTTGACCTTGTTGTTGTTGTTATTATTATTATTGTTATTGCTGTCATTGTTTTTGCATAGGATAGAGAGAAATCGAGAGAGAAGGGAAGACAGAGAGGGGGAGAGGAAGATAGATACCTGCAGACCTGCTTCACCACTTTGAAGTGACCCCCCCCCCCCGCAAGTGGGGAGCCAGGGGCTTGAACTGGGATCTTTACACTAGTCCTTGTGCTTCACACCATGTGTGCTTAATCCGCTGTGCTACCGCCCAGCCCTGTCATTTCATTCTGTACAATGCTAGGGATTGAACCCATGGCCTCCCACATGCAAGGTACCTCCCACACATACATTTTTAAAACTACATATAATTCTTAATTTTTTTCTCAAGTGGGTATTTGTGTGTGTGTGTAAGGAATGTCCAGAAATTGTGTTTCTGGGCTCTTTGATCATCATGAATGTACTAGCAATAAATAGAAAATAAAGACTAATTTGCTTATTTAATTTGAGGGAACTACTTAATTTGACTATTAATATTTTTCTATTTTCTCTATAACATACATACTTTTTCTTATTTCAATATTTCACTCTTCTGTTTTCTGTATATCAACACTTATCCACAATTAAGCACTCTCAATTTTGAATGAATTGGTTATTCGACAAAGATGGCAGGACAGAAGGTTCATGAAGACAGAGATTGTTGTGTTCTCAGCCAAGAAACGACATGATACAAAGTATACATTTAAGTGTTCAATGAATGAAAAAAATGTGATCATAGTACTACTGTTTTTATTATTACTTTTGCATGTCACTTCCAGTTAACCATAGTATTTAATCTATATCCCATATGAAAGCTTATTACATTACTCTCATTTTTTAAAAATTTATTTCTTTATTGGGGAATTAACGTTTTACATTCAACAGTAAATACAACAGTTTGTACATGCATAACATTCCCCAGTTTCCCATTTAACAATACAACCCCCACTATGTCATTTATCATCCTTCATGGACCTGTATTCTCCCCACCCACCCACCCACCCCAGAGTCTTTTACTTTGGTGCAATACGCCAATTCCATTTCAGGTTCTACTTGTGTTTTCTTTTCTGGTCTTGTTTTTCAACTTCTGCCTGAGAGTGAGATCATCCCATATTCATCTTTCTGTTTCTGACTTATTTCACTCAACATGATTTTTTCAAGGTCCATCCAAGATCGGCTGAAAACGGTGAAGTCACCATTTTTTACAGCTGAGTAGTATTCCATTGTGTATATATACCACAACTTGCTCAGCCACTCATCTGTTGTTGGACACCTGGGTTGTTTCCAGGTTTTGGCTATTACAAATTGTGCTGCCAAAAACATATGTGTACACAGATCTTTTTGGATGGATGTGTTGGGTTCCTAAGGATATATCCCCAGGAGGGGAATTGCAGGGTCATAGGGTAGGTCCATTTCTAGCCTTCTGAGAGTTCTCCAGACTGTTCTCCAGAGAGGTTGGACCAATTGACATTCCCACCAGCAGTGCAGGAGGGTTCCTTTGACCACACCCTCTCCAGCATTTGCTGCTGTTACCTTTTCTGATGTATGACATTCTCACAGGAGTGAAGTGATATCTCATTGTTGTCTTGATTTGCATTTCTCTGACAATCAGAGACTTGGAGCATTTTTTCATGTGTTTCTGAGCCTTTTGGATCTCTTCTGTGGTGAATATTCTGTCCAAGTCCAAGTCCATTTTTGGATGGGGTTATTTGTTGTCTTGTTGTTGAGTCTGCAAGCTCTTTATATATGTTGGTTATTAAACTCTTATCTGATGTATGGCATGTAAAGATCTTCTCCCATTCTGTGAGGGGTCTCTTGGTTTGGGTAGTGGTTTCTTTTGCTGTGAAGAAGCTTTTTAATTTGATGTAGTCCCATAGGTTTATACTTGCCTTAGTGTTCCTTGTAATTGGATTCGTTTCATTGAAAATGTCTTTAAAATTTATGTGGAAAAGAGTTCTGCCAATATTTTCCTCTAAGTATCTGATAGTTTCTGGTCTAACATCCAAGTCCTTGATCCACTTGGAATTTACTTTTGTATTTGGTGAAATACAGTGATTCAGTTTCATTCTTCTGCATGTTTCAACCCATTGTTTCCAACACCATTTGTTGAAGAGACTCTGCTTTCCCCATTGAATAGTCTGGGCACCTTTGTCAAAGATTAGATGTCCATAGGTGTGGGGCCTCATTTCTGGGCTCTCAGTTCTATTCCACTGGTCAGTGTGTCTATTCATGTTCCAGTACCAAGCAGTTTTGATGACAATGGCCCTATAATATAGTTTGAGATCTGGGAGTGTGATGCCTCCGGTTCTGTTCTTTTTTCTCAAGATTGTTTTGGCAATTCTAGGTCTTTTCTGGTTCCAGATAAACATTTGTAGCATTTTTTCTATTCTCCTAAAAAATGTGCTTGGGATCTTGATGGGGATAGCATTAAATTTGTAGATGGCTCTGGGTAATATATTCATTTTGATGATGTTAATCCTTCCAACCCATGAACATGGAATGTCTTTCCACTTCTTTGTGTCTTTTTCAATTTCTTTGAGTAGTGACTCATAATTTTCAGTATACAAGTCTTTCACTTCTTTGGTTAGGTTTACTCCTAGATATTTTACTGTTTTTGCTGCTATAGAAAAAGGAACTGATTTCTGGATTTCAATTTCTTCTAACTTAGTGTTTGCATAGAGGAATGCCACTGACTTTTGAATGTTAATTTTGTAGCCTGACACCTTACTGTATTGTCTGATGATTTCCAAAAGCTTCTTGATGGATTCTTTAGGTTTTTCTATGTATACTATTATGTCATCTGCAAATAAGGAGAGTTTGACTTCTTCTCTTCCAATCTGTATGCCTTTAATTCCTAGCTCCTGCCTGATTGCTATGGCAAGAACTTCCAACACTATGTTGAATAGTAATGGTGATAGTGGGCAGCCCTGTCTAGTACCTGATCTGAGTGGAAATGCTTCTAGTTTTTCACCATTGAGTCTGATGTTGGCTGTAGGTTTGCTATATATAGACTCCACTATCTTCAGGAATTTTCCATCTATTCCCATTTTTTGTAGTGTTTTATCATAAAGGGATGTTGTATTTTGTCAAAGGCTTTCTCTGCATCTATTGATAAGACCATGTGATTTTTGGTCTTGCTTTTGTTGATGTGGTGGATCACATTGATTGATTTACGTATATTAAACCAACCTTGCATGCCTGGGATAAACCCCACTTGGTCATGATGAACAATCTTTTTGATATACTGCTGTATCCGGTTGGCTAGAATTTTGTTCAATATTTTCGCATCTATGTTCATCAGAGATATTGGTCTGTAGTTTTCTTTTTTTGGTTGTGTCCCTGTCTGCTTTTGGTATCAGGGTGATGTTGGCTTCGTAGAAGCTGGCAGAGAGTATTCCAGTGTCTTCAATATTCTGGAAGACTTTTAAAAGTAGAGGTATTAGTTCTTCTTTGAAGGTTTTGTAGAATTCATTTGTAAAACCATCTGGTCCAGGACTTTTATTTTGGGGGAGATTTTTGATAACTGTTTCAATTTCATTAGCTGTGATGGGGCTGTTCATGTTATCCACTTCCTCTTTACTTAGTTTTGGAAGTTGGTCAGTATCTAGGAAATCGTCCATTTCTTCCAGGTTCTCTAGCTTGGTGGCATATAGTTGTTCATAGAAGCCTCACATGATATGTTGAATTTCTGCAGTGTCTGTTGTGATATCTCCTCTTTCATTTACTATCCAATTTATTTGGGTCTTCTCCCTTTTTTGTTTTGTGAGTCTGGCTAAAGGTATGTCGATTTTGTTTACTCTTTCGAAGAACCAACATTTACTTTCGTTGATCTTTTGTATGGTTTTCCTATTCTCAATGTTATTTATTTCTACCCTAACTTTAGTGATTTCTGACCTTCTGGTTGCTTTAGGGTTCCTTTGTTGTTCTTCTTCTAGGTCTTTAAGATGTGCAATCAGGCTATTTATTTGTGCTTTTTCTTGTTTCCTAATGTGTGCTTGTATAGCTATGAACTTCCCTCTTAGGACTGCTTTAGCTGTGTCCCAAATATTTTGATAGCTTGTGTCTTCATTTTCATTGAAACATTTTGATTTCTTCCTTGATTTCTTCTTTGACCCAGAAGTTGTTAAGAAGTGTACTGTTGAGCTTCCACATTTTGGGACTGTTACTAATCTTTTGTTGATTGTTAAGTGTTAATTTAATTCCACTGTGGTCTGAGAAGATTCTTGGGATGATTTCAATGCTCTTGAATTGGCTGATGCTGTGGCCTAACATATGGTCTATCTTTGAGAATGACCCATGTGGATTTGAGTAAAATGTGTATTCCAGTTTCCTGGGATGAATGACTCTGAAAATGTCCAGTAGTTCTAGTTTATCTACCTCTTCATTTAGCTCCCTTATGTCTTTATTGATTTTCTGCCTGGATGATCTGTCAAGTTGAAAGAGAGGGGTGTTGAAGTCCCCTACTATGATTGTGTTACTGTTAACATATTGCTGTAGCTCTTTCAGTAGAAGTTTGATGTATTTAGATGGCTTCTCATTGGGTGCATAGATGTTAATAATTGTTAAGTCCTCTTGATTGACTGATGCTCTGAGCATTAAGTAGTGTCCATTTCTATCTTTTTTAATCTTATCTATTTTAAAGTCTATCATGTCAGATATGAGAATAGCTGTTTCTGCCCTTTTTTGTGGGCATTGGCTTGTATGATAGTTTTCCATCCTTTCACTTTAACTCTGTGTTTGTCTTGCTGAGTTAGGTGGGTTTCCTGTAGATAGCATATTGTTGAGTTGTATTTTCTGATCCATCCTCCTACTCTGTGTCTTTTAATAGGTGAATTCAGGCCATTGACATTTGTTGATATCAAAGATTGAAGATATTTTAACGCCATTCTTGTAGAGTTTTAGAGTGTTTTGATATATGTCCTATTTGTGGTGGTCTGATAGTTTATAGGAGACCTTTCAGAACTTCTTTCAGGGCAGGCTTGGTGATAGTTGATTCCTTTAACTGTTGCTTGTCTGAGAAGGTCTAGTCTGAATGACAGTCTAGCAGGATAATAGTATTCTTGGCTGAAAGCCTTTCTCATTGAGCACTCGATAGATATCTTGCCATTCTCTTCTGGCCTGTAGTGTTTGTATGGAGAAGTCTGCTGCTAATCTTATGGGTTTTCCTTTGTAGGTGACTCTTTGTTTTTCTCTTGCAGCCTTCAGGATCCTTTCTTTATCCTTGTTCCTTTCCATTCTAAGTATGATATGTCTTGGTGTCTGTAGGTCTGGGTTAATTCTGTTTGGGACCCTCTGGGCTTCTTGAATCTTTATGTCTTTGATGTTGTCTAGACTAGAGAAATTTTCAGCAATTATGGCCTGGAAAATGCTTTCTTCCTCTCCTTCTCTTTCTTCCTCTGGTATGCCAATAATGCATATATTGTTTCTTTTGAAGTCATCCCATAGGACTCTGTTGTTGTTTTCAGCATCTCTTAATCTCTTTTTGAGATCTCTTACTTCTTTTTTAGTTGTCTCTAATTCATCCTCAATCTTGCTAATTCTGTCTTCAGCCTCAGAGATTCTATTCTCTCTGCCCTCACTGTTTTCTGGAGTTCATCTATTTTGTTGCCCTTCTCTGATACTGTTTTAGCTTGTTCAGCTAGTTGCATTCTTAGCTCAGCAATTTCAGCTTTCAGCTCTCTAATAACCATGAGATAATTAGTGTTTTCTTCCATATTCTCATTTGTTGTTCCTGCATTTCTGATTATAATTTTTTCAAATTCTTTACTCACTCCTGTTATTATTTTCTTAGCTAATGTTTGGATGTTGAACTCGTTGTTTTGTGCTTCACCCTCTGGAGGACTTTTAGCTGGGCTCTTGTCCTGGTTAGATTCTCCAATATGTCTTCTTGTTGTTTTAACCATTTTATATATTATGTTATGATTTCCCTTTATCAGTACTTTTCAAATTATTGATCACTATTGTCTGGATTGACTTGTGTCTAAGTAAGTTAATTAAAGGGTTCACAGTGGCAGAAGTTAACAGTTGTTTCAATAGTATTTAAATCTCTGAGTAGGAGCTCAGTGGTTTAAAAGCCTCTTTTTTTTTTCTTCCCTGTAGGCTATGGGAGCCTGAGGGCTTTTAAAGTATCAGTAGGCTTCAGCTTAATCACTGACTCCTGCCCAAGAGATAAAGCAGGGTGTGGCAGAGATAATCCAGTGGTTATGCAAAGAGACTTTCACAGCCCCTCAGCTATGCCACTGAGGTATAGGTCTTCTCCTGAGTTTCCTGGTTATATCTCTGTCCCCTGGTGTCCCTCCCTGTCACTGCTCCAGATTCTGAGGGTAGTAGCAATGGAGACTCAGAGTTGCACTTGGTGAGTCTCTGGGGAGTCCTCTCCTCCCTTAAGCTGTCCCCTTGTTGGTGGAGCAGACTGGAGGTGGTATCTCAACTGATAAACTGCTGAACTGTTAGCAGTCACTTAATCTCTCCTTAGGCTCCTCTCTCCTCTCTGTCACCAGCCATATGTGTTTGTACTCACCGGTGATTTACTGGGTTCCTGTGGTCATTCTAGTCCTGTCTTTTTTCGGTCTCGGGTGGTCTCCTTTGGTATTCCTAGTTGATCCAGGAGAGGAGAGGAGAGGAGAGGAGAGGAAAGCGATCTGCTGCTCATAGCTCTGCCTCCGGAAGTTGAATCCATCACATTACTCTCATTTTAACTAAAATAGCCTGCACAATGTAACCTTCTACCTATCATGTTTTCCTGCCGTGATTTGCAACTATTTTAAAAGTCAGAGCCATCCCCAAAGGAAACTTATCTCTGAAGTTATTTACAAAAACTGTCCTAGATTTTGAAACATTTCAAAGGAAGGGTTTGAAAAATGTTTGTGCAACTGGAAATATTTGGAGAAGGAATACTTGATATTAATCCCCTATTAGTGATCTTAGTCTCACTGTCTTCCTAAGAATTTGATATCTGTCAGATCCCTGGCCCTACAAAGTGTACTTATTAGCGTAACTCGTAGCATTTACTCAGGTTTATGGGCTTCTGACAACTCTTTTGTGCCCACTGCATGGGCTCTTAGACTCTCTTTAGAAAACCCAACTTTAAATGAAACTCCACACCCCTGAGCACCATGGCTGGATCTGATTCACCACACAGTTCCCACCACTGGAGCGCCATATCCTCTCCCCTCCATTGGAAGTTTCCTTATTCTTTATACCTCTGGAAGTAAGGACCAACGATTTTTTTTCTCTCTTTTTTTTTTATTTAAGAAAGGATTAATTAACAAAACCATAGGGTAGGAGGGGTACAATTCCACACAATTCCCACCAACAAATCTCCATTTCCCACCCCCTCCCCTGATAGCTTTTCCATTCTCTATCCCTCTGGGAGCATGGACCCAGGGTCATTGTGGGTTGCAGAAGGTAGAAGGTCTGGCTTCTGTAATGGCTTCCCCGCTGAACATGGGCGTTGACTGGTCAGTCCATACTCCCAGTCTGCCTCTCTCTTTCCCTAGTAGGGTGGGTCTCTGGGGAAGCTGAGCTCCAGGACACATTGGTGGGGTCTTCAGTTTAGGGAAGCCTGGCCGGCATCCTGATGACATCTGGAACCTGGTGACTGAAAAGAGAGTTAACATATGAATCCAACCAAATTGTTGAGCAATCATGGACCCAAAACTTGGAATAGTGGAGAGGAAGTGTTAGGGGGATACTCAATGCAAACTCTAGTGCACTTCTGCTTTCAGGCTTATATTTTGCAGTAGTTTACAGATACGTGTGAACATATGCTCTCTCTCACAGAAACTGGTGTATATCTAGGTTTTGGGACTTCGTTAGAAAGTGAACCACCTGAGATGAAATTAGAGTATACTATGAAAGGAAAGGTCTCACCTGAGTAATGAAGCTGAAGGGTTGTCATTCCACACGTGAAGTCTCTGGACACAGTATGAAGTGAAGCATGTTGAGGTGGCAATCGTTGTGTTGTTTAGGTTGTGATCGGCAGATGCAATATTATTTGATATGGATTGGGAGAGGCATGTGGGAAAGTGGGCCCTATCCAAGGGTTCCAGGACTGGGGGAAGTAGAGGCTCTATAGTGGAGATGTGAGATTCCTGCTGTCTTAGGGTTCCAAAAGACAATCGATAGTTAATGTTATCATCACATTGTTTGGTAATTGGGTTAACTTTGAAAAGTCCTTTTGTTAGGGTTTTCTGTACAGTATCCAGCATCTTGTATATAGCTGTGCTATTGGTTGCTTCTGATCTACTTGGTCTAGGCTTTTGAGAGAGTCTGCATATCAATTACACAGTCTATATATTGAAAAGATTCAGTTTGTGTTTATATGACTACATTTTACTAAGAGTGTACATAAACACCATTCCCACCACCAAAAGACTGTGACCCATCCCTCCCACCCACTCCCACCCCCCACTCTCCCAGGAAGCTGCATGTCTACTCCTCACCACAGGGTTTTTACTTTGGTGCCCTACTTATAATTTGGTCAGGTCCTGCTTTTAGTTTCCCTTTCAGATCTTCTTACTCAACTTCTGTTGATGAGTGGGATCATCCCATACTCATCTTTATCTTTCTGACTTAGCTCACTTAACATAATTCCTTCTTGTCCAAGATGTTGTCCAAGATGGGTCAGTGAAGGTGGGTTCATTGTTCTTGATAGCTGCATAGTATTCCATTGTGTATATATACCACAGCTTTCTCAGCCACTCATCTGGTGTTGGACCAACGATTTTTATGGGGTGCAAGATGGTGGGAGTTCTGGCTTCTGTAATTGTTTCTCCACTGGACATGGGCATTAACAAGTCAATCCAAACACCCAGCCTGTTTCTATCTGATTCCCTAGTGGGATAGAGATCTGGAGAGGTGGGGCTCCAGGACACATTGTTGAGGTCATCTGCCCAGGAAGTCGAGTTGGCATCATGGTAGCATCTGCAACTTGGTGGCTAAAAAGCATTAAGATATAAAGTAGAACAAACTGTTTAATAATCAAGAACCTAAAGTTAAGAATATAGCAGATGAGATTTGAGATCTTCATGCTGGAAGAAGCTAGGATCATGGTCTGGGAGGTGGCACAGTGGATAAAGCAGCGGACTCTCAAGCGTGAGGTCCTGAGTTCAATCCCTGGCAGCACACTACCAGAGTGATGTCTGGCTCTTTCTCTCTCCTCCTATGTTTCTCATAAATAGATAAATAAAATCTTTAAAAAACAAAAGAAGCTAGGAAGTCTATTTTAGGTAAATTCTAAGGGGATCATGACTTTAGTAGTTTTGGGCTAAGCCTGATAGCTATCATGCATGTGGGCTGAAAGTATTGTCAGATGGGAGATGTCAGAGTATTGTCAGATGGGAGATGTCAGAGTTGAGAATAGAACTAGAAGGCCCTAATTTGGGCATTATATTGAATCTTTATCAGGCACAAGGTATAATTTCTTTTAAAAAGTTTTATGTATGTATGTATGTATGTATGTATGTATGTATGTATGTATTTATGACAGAGGTAGGAGGAGAGAGAGAAAACCAAAACATAAATCTGGCATTTTCCCTTTCAGGGATCAAACTCAGAACCTCATGTTTGCGAGTTCCAATGCCTTATCCACTGTACCACCTCCCCAGTTTTTATGAGGACTTAGAAACTCATAGAATGTTGAAACTGAGTGAGTGATTTTAGTGATGCCCTTGTCCTTTCATCTAGCTGTGCTGACTTTGGTTGGGATTTTAATAATGCCTGATTGAAGTTGATGTATTGATAGATGTGTCGCTTGATCTGGTCTCTGGATCTTTTCAAATCTCTATTTTAGATTCCTGGTCTATGGCTTTGAGTTTTCCTCACCAGTGTGTTAAATGGCTATCTCTAATGGGCAGGGAAGTCCTTCAGTTTCTTTTTTTTAATTTTTTTTTATTATTTTTATTTTTTATTTTTTTTTATTAAAGAAAGGATTAATTAACAAAACCATAGGGTAGGAGGGGTACAACTCCACACAATTCCCGCCACCCAATCTCCATAACCCACCCCCTCCCCTGATAGCTTTCCCATTCTCTATCCCTCTGGGAGCATGGACCCAGGGTCATTGAGGGTTGCAGAAGGTAGAAGGTCTGGCTTCTGTAATTGCTTCCTCGCTGAACATGGGCGTTGACTGGTCGGTCCATACTCCCAGTCTGCCTCTCTCTTTCCCTAGTAGGGTGTGACTCTGGGGAAGCTGAGCTCCAGGACACATTGGTGGGGTCTTCAATCCAGGGAAGCCTGGCTGGTATCCTGATGACACCTGGAACCTGGTGACTGAAAAGAGAGTTAACATACAAAGCCAAACAAATTGTTGAGCAATCATGGACCCAAAGCTTGGAAAAGTGGAGAGGAAGTATTAGGGAGGTACTCACTGCAAACTCTAGTATACTTCTGCTTTCTTACTTTGGTGCCATACTCCAAACTCAGTCAATTTCTGCTTTGCGTTTCTACTTCTTCTTTTTTTTTTTTTTTTTACATGCATAACATTCCCCAGATTCCCATTTAACAGTCCTTCAGTTTCTATTGCTACCTTATCGTTATGGACACAGTCTGTGATAGAGTATAATAGTATTTTTTTTGTCTTTTGTTTGCCAAAAATATTGCTATATACTGCTTTAGCACCTCTGTCAGTTCTGTGATTGCATTGTTACATAGGACATTAGCCTGTTCTTGCCTGAATATTTCTTTCTTACTTTCTTTTTAAATGTATTTATTAACAAAAGTATCCCCAGTGGGGGAGAAGTGATAGGAGGAAGAGGATAAAAGGACTCTGAACTCTAGATCCATCAGGACCCAGAGAGAGAGAGAGAGAGAGGAGGAAAAAGGGAGGGACATTTGGATGTAGTAATAGGGTTGTGTAGCTTGGAGGGGGAGAGAGGACTGGACCTGGAAGAAAAAGGGGGTAAGGGGACCGGGCAATAGCGCAGTGGGTTAAGCGCACATGGAGCAAAGCTCAAGGACTGGTGTAAGGATTCAGGTTCGAATCCCTGGCTCCCCATCTGCAAGGGATGGGGGTCGCTTCACCATCAGTGAAGCAGGTCTGCAGGTATCTATCTTCCTCTCCCCACCTCTGTCTTTGCTTCCTATCTCAATTTCCCTCTGTCCTATGCAACAACAACAACAATAACAACAATAAGGGCAACAAAAATGGGAAAAAATGACCTCCAGGAGTAGTGGATCTGTGGTGTAGGCACCGAGCCCCAGCAATAACCCTGGAGGCAAAAAGAAAAGAAAAGAAAAACTGGGCAATTATGTAAATTATGTACAGATGTAGACAGATAGTTGTAGAGATGACAGTTAATCCATATCTGCAACCTTAGGAGAACTGCTGTGGCCTGTAATGAAGGGACTTGGGATTCAGAACTCTGGTGGTGGGAATGGTGTGGAATTACACCCCTGTTGACATGTAATTTTGTAAATCTATATTTAATCACTAATAAAAATAATAAAAAAATTAAAAAACAACAAAAACCACAAAAGTGCCCTTTTTATGTGTGTACTTAGGCTCCATCTGGTATAGTTTGATGAAAGTTGATGGATATTTTTATGTTGTCTGCATTCATAATTTTTGTTTCATTTTTAGAACTTACAAGGATTTGAATACTTGTTTTTTTTTTTTAGTCACCCCACTTTTTCTTTTAACTTTATGCCACTAAATTCTTACGAAGATTAATAGCAAACTATGTCAGTGGTAATCTCATTGGAGAATTAATCAGTACCCAAACAAAAGGTTATTCCATTGCCTTCCTTATTTGGGACAACTCTGTACAGATAAGTACTTAATTAGTTAATTAGGAGTTGTCTTTTCAGAATAAGTGCCTTCTGGGCTCTAGACCTTTTCTGTGGATTTCTACTTTCTGTTTCTTTTTTAAAAAACAAATTTGTGTGGTGGGAATTGTGTGGAATTGTACCCCTCCTACCCTCTGGTTTTGTTAATTAATCCTTTCTTAAATAAAAAATAAAATTAAAAAAACAAATTTGCTGCTTGCTTGGCTCAAGTAGGTGTCAGCCTGTCTCCTGAACCCTGGGAATTATGCTTCATTCATTTTTCTGACACAAACAACACTCAAAACATTCTCATACTCTTAATATGCTTTTGGAACTATTTTCATCAATCTTAAATGACTATCTCCACACCTTTCTTATTGTCAGCTGTTCTCTTCTAGTAAGATATATATTTATATATATTTATTTTAATGGGTGAGAGAAAGTGGGATGGAGAGATACACAGACAGACACTAGAGCATTGATCAGCTCTAGTTTATGGTGGTTATGGGAGCTGAACCTGGGACCTTTGCTTCTTAAGACATGAAAGGCTTTTTGCATAACCATTATGCTATTTTCCTAGCTCCTCTCCTGGTAATCTTATTTACCATTGTTTTATTTTAATTTTAAAGCAATATTTTATTTTTATGAGGTGGAGAGAGAGAGAGAGAGAGAGAGAGAGAAGGAGAGGAAGAGAGAGAGAGAGAGAATATGCGAACTGCTCCACTCTGGAATATGGTGCTGCCAGAGGTTTAACCTAGGACTTGTTTTTTTCCTCCAGGGGCTTGGTGTCAGCATTACAAATCCACTAATCCTGGAAGCCCTTTTTTTATTGCATAGGACAGAGAGAAATTGAGAGTAGAGGGAGAAAAGAAATCAGATAACAGATACTTGCAGACCTGCTTCACCACTTGTGAAGCGACCCCCCTCCAGGTCAAACCCAAGACTGCTGGGGCCTAAGGCATATAAACCTGATGCTCAGCCACTGTGCTATTTCTAGTTGTTGTTGTTGTTGTTATTATTATTATTATTATTAGTTTAGATAGAAATAGAAAGATTGAGAGACAGTGAAGAAGTGAAACTTCCTTCAGGGCAGTGGGTGCCAGGCTCAAACATGGTTCACACCCATGGCTTAGCAGTGCACTGTCCAAGTAAGCTGTCTCAACAGTTCTGAGCCCTTATTACTTTACTACAGTGATAAGCATTATTTGCTGTATTACTCTCCTCTTTTGGGAGGGAGGCCTCTTTGTTCACAGACTTTGCTATTGTATCTTTAGTCCTCACTCCATCCCCATCTTCACTTCTTTATGTTGTCTCTCTTTTGGGTTAGTATTTAATCTCAAGAATTCATGGGTTAGCTCTGGGTTGATGTCTACATTTATGTCTTTAGATCTAATGTCACTCATGGCATTTCCTTCCTTTTTCCGGGTCTTCTTATTCAGATATCTTACTGGAATTCCAGATTCACGATAGCTCTATTATTTAGGATAATCCCACAGTCTTAGCACTTCCTCATCCACTGCTTTCTGAACTTTATTGTATATAGACTTAAAATGTTCTTCCCACCTAGAGCACAATTGTCAGTAAGACCAGGTGAATACAAAAGATGGAGATTTTTCTTCTTTTTAAAAATATTTTATTTATTTATTAATGAGAAAGGATGTGAGAGAGGGAAAGAACCAGACATCACTCTGGTACATGTGCTGGCAAGGATTGAACTCAAGACCTCATGCTTGAGTGCTTTATCCACTATGCCACCTCCTGGACCATGTGAGAAGGAAGGTTTATTGTTGGATTTAACCAATCAGTCAGCTCACAGACTTTAGTTTCTCCCAACACTTTATCTAGTCTCTCCTTTTATTTGCTGTTGGAAGATAGTATACATGCAATGGGTTGTCAGAATAGGAAAGCATATATATAGTCAGAGGTAACTAACTGTCTAAATGTTGGTTGTGGAAAGGTGACCATCTGCTATCGCACTAATATTCTTCACTGGAAATTCATCACAGTTCATTTCTTCCCCCCAAATAGTGACAAACAACTTTTTCTAAAGGGTGTGTAAAAGGTTAATCCAAAAGAGATCATCTTTCAAAAGTCCCTCCCCCACCTGTCCTAAATTGCTGATTTACATTCTTAATGAAACAGAAATGTGAAAGGTACTTTTGGTCCCAATTTCAAGTTAGTGTACAATAAAATAGTGAATTTCATTTTTGTATAGTCATATAACTGAATTTCAGGACAAGTGTTTTTGTTTTTTTGCCCCCAAGGTTATTGCTGAGGCCAGTGCCTGCATGATAATTCACTGTTACTGGTGACCATATTTACCTTTTTTTTTTTTCCTTTTGGACAGGACAGAGAGAAATTGAGAGGGAGGAATGATATAAAGGGAGAGAGAAAGATAGACACCTGCAGGCCTGTTTAACCACTGGTGAAGTATACCTCCTACAGGTGGGGAGTGGGGGCTCAAACCTGGGTCTTTGCTCATGTGTTGTTAAAATTCGGAAGGCTCTTGCCGGGCCAGCTAGCTTCACGGGCGGGTAACAGAGACACGGAGACAACGGTTGGGCAGGGAAGCTGTATTTCTTTATTCAGGAACAACGATTCATAAACTAAGACAAACTAATCACCAAACAGAACTGTGCTGTCTCTGCGGCGGCGCAAGCACTCTTTCTTTTACTCTCGAACTCAGGAACCCTCTCCCTTACTCTGGAACTCAGGAACTCTGGAACTCTCGTACTGGGGAACCCTCTGAAACTCTTCCACTCTCTCTTACTCTGTAACCCTGAAACTCTCGAACTCTGGAACTCAGGAACTCTCGGACTCAGGAACCCTCTCTCTGGGTTCCTTGGGGCGGGGCCAAGAGGGCCCGCGAAATTAACTGGACTGATCCAATTCTCTTGGCAGGGGAGGGCTAGAACAAACCAATGTAAAGCATACGACACTCATGGTAATAAGATATGAGCTTAACCAGCTACACCACCAGCTGGTACCCAAGACAGTGGTTCTTAAAAGTGTCTTGCAAACAAGTACTATGGGGAGATGAGAGGTTGTACCTGTGTGCCAACAAGTATATTGTAAATCATAACCTCCTAATAAAGTGGAAAAAATTAAAGGACTGGGAGTCGGGCGGTAGTGTAGCAGGTTAAGCGCAGGTGATGCAAAGTGCAAGGACCAGCATAAGGATCCAAGCCCGAGCCCCTGGCTTCCCACCTGCAGGAGAGTCGCTTCACAAGCAGTGAAGCAGGTCTGCAGGTGTCTATCTTTTTCTCCCCCTCTCTATCTTCCCCTCCTCTCTCCATTTCTCTGTCCTATCCAATAACAACGGCATCAATCATAACTACAACAATAAAACAGGACAACAAAAGGGAATACATAATAAATAAATAAATCTTAAAAAAAATAAAGGACTAAAAATACACCAGTGTTGTGATCACAGATTTTTCATGCCTTTATATGTAAACATATCAGTTATATTCAGGACTTCTTAATTTATAGAGTGATACAGTTGTGAGGATGGGAAAGCTAGCTATCAAAGTTACCTATTTATTACATGAGTTATTTATTTACACGTTAGTAAATACCAAAGATTTAATTGTAGCTTTCAAAGTTTAAGTTAACGGTTATATAAATTGCCATTTAATAAAACACTGACAAAAGAGCCTAGAAGATAGATCATATAGGTATTTGTTGAGTAAGAACTAAGCTAAAATAGTGAATTTAATAGAAATTAGAAAATGATACTATGGATTTTAGTGGAATATATATATATATATGCCTTGATCTCTTGTCTGTTGGTATGATTTGTTAGTTATCTAGGATGGCTTCTTACTTGCTTTGCTTGCTTGTTTTTCTTTTTATATATGAGATATATAAACCCAGTAGATTGAAAACTTGGAAGCAATATTGCCTATATGTTGAAAAATGAAAAGGTCCTAACATGCAAATCATAATGCTTTGCTATTTATTCAGCTCCATAGACTGTGATCATGTAAAGTAACTCCTATGTATTTTATTTTATTTTTTTGCTCATATAGGTATGAAAATCTAGCTAAATGAATACAAAATATAGCAAACATATGACACATTATGTGAATTACTGTAGAGATCAGAAGAGAATATTAGTGACACTACATAAAGATTGCCCTTTGAAACTGGTCAGTTATTTCCACATTTCCATGAGATGAAGGTTATTTTCATAAAGACTCTTTTTGTTCTGTCTATATGTCAAACATTTTACAAAAGTAAGCATTTACACCATGGATATTATATATTTCACTTCAACCTTGTGGCTTCATGCCCTTTCTCATAACATCATATATCATGTTAGAATCTGTTATTTCAACACTTAAAATTCTCCAGTGGCTTCTATTAACCTTTCAGAATAATTATAGAACATGAAGTTCCATATCCTTGTGTATTAACTACCTCACAACTCAGTGACCTGAAACAATGAGAAACATTTGGGATCTCACACAGTTATCTTTCTCTCCTCTTTCTTTAATGTTCCATTTTTATTAGGGATTTAATATTGATATTTAATATTCACTAGATCTTAAGGGGCATAATTCTACTAGCGGTGTAATTCCACACAAAAATATGGAGACAGAGTGGGGAGGGAAAGGATCTTGGTGGGAAGTACAGAGTGTTATCAATATGATAATGGGAATGATACTAGAACTTTGGTGGTGGATGTCATAAGGCTTATACACATTTAGGTGTGAGTTGTGCCTCTGAAATATATAGCTGTATAAATCAATAAAACTTTATTGGAAAAAAGTTGATAGTGTGAAATTCTTAACCTACCCTGAGTAGTAGCACCATGGGAGTGTCAAACACTCACTGGAATATCTCTCCCTTTTATAAATAATTTAAAGCAATTATTTAAATTTATAAAACTATTAAATAAAAATATTAAAATTTATAAAAATAATTTTATATCCCTAAGCTTACTTAAAATACATATACCTGTAAGCTCTTTAAAGAAAGTTAAATTAATTAATTAAATTTTTCTCACTTTTTAAGATTATTTTACAGGGCAAGTCTTTTTCCCCATGTCCAATCAGATTGTTTTAGTAAATTATGAAATATAGAATGAGGAAAATTAATCACAGCACCAGAAATTTAGATTTTTAATTAACATTAGTCATGTCAATCAATGCTCTTTCAAAAAGATTTTTATTTTTTATTTTTTATTTAAGAAAGGATTAATGAACAAAAACATAAGGTAGGAGGGGTACAACTCCACACAGTTCCCACCACCCAATCCCCATAACCCACCCACTCCCATGATAGCTTTCCCATTCTCTAGCCCTCTGGGAGCATGGACCCAGGGTCGTTGAGTGTTGCAGAAGGTAGAAGGTCTGGCTTCTGTAATTGCTTCCCCGCTGAACGTGGGCGTTGACTGGTCGGTCCATACTCCCAGTCTGCCTCTCTCTTTCCCTAGTAAGGTGTGTCTCTGGGGAAGCTGAGCTCCAGGACACATTGGTGGGGTCTTCAATCCAGGGAAGCCTGGCCAGCATCCTGGTGGCATCTGGAACCTGGTGATTGAAAAGAGAGTTAACATATGAAGCCAAACAATTTGTTGAGCAATCATGGATCCCAAGCTTGGAATAGTGGAGAGGAAGTGTTAGGGAGGTACTCACTGCAAACTCTAGTGTACTTCTGCTTTCAGGTATATATTTTGCAGTAGTTTATGGATACGTGTGCACATAAGCTCTCTCTCACAGAAACTGGTGTATATCTAGGTTATGGGACTTTGTTAGAAAGTGAACTACCTGAGATGAAATTAGAATGTACTATAAAAGGAAAGGTCTCACCCGAGTAATGAAGCTGAAGGGTTGTCATTCCACACGTGAAGTCTCTGGATACAGTCTGAGGTGAAGCATGTTGAGGTGGCAATCGTTGCTTTGGTTAGGTTGTGATCGGCGGATGCAATATTATTTGGTTTGGATTGGGAGATGCATACGGGAAAGTGGGCCCTATCCAAGGGTTCCAGGACTGGGGGAAGTAGGGGCTCTATAGTGGAGATGTGAGGTTCCTGCTGTCTTAGGGTTCAAAAAGATAATCAATAGTTAATATTATCATCACATTATTTGTTAATTGGGTTAACTTTGAAAAGTCCCTTTGTTATGGTTTTCTGTACAGTATCCAGTATCTTGTATATAGCTGTGCTATTGGATGCTTCTAATCTACTTGGTCTAGGCATTTGAGAGAGTCCGCATATCAAATACACAGCCTATCTATTAAAAAGATTCAGTTTGTCTTTTGAGAAACTTTGAGACATATAATTGATTTCTCCCCTCTCATATTAATTAACTAGTGATTTATATGTCTACATTTTGCTAGGAGTGTGCATAAACACCATTCCCACCACCAAAGGACTGTGACCCATCCTTCCCGCCCACTCCCACCCCCCACTGGCCCAGGAAGCTGCATGTCTACCCCTCACCACTGGGTTTTTACTTTGGTGCCCTACTTATAATTTGATCAGGTCCTGCTTTTAGTTTCCCTTTCAGATCTTCTTAGTCAGCTTCTGTTGATGAGTGGGATCATCCCATACTCATCTTTATCTTTCTAACTTAGTTCACTTAACATAATTCCTTCTAGCTCTGTCCAAGATGGGTCAGAGAAGGTAGGTTCATTGTTTTTGATAGCTGCATAGTATTCCATTGTGTATATATACCACAGCTTTCTTTCTCAGCCACTCACCTGTTGTTGGGCACCTGGGTTGCTTCCAGGTTTTAGCTATTATGAATTGTGCTGCTATGAACGTAGGAGTACACACCTCTTTTTGGTTGGGTGTTATGGAGTCCTTGGGGTATAACCCTAGGAGGGGAATTACTGGATCATATGGAAGGTCCATGTCTAGCCTTCTGAGAGTTTTCCAGACTGCTCTTCACAGAGGCTGTACCAATTTACATTCCCACCAGCAATGTAAAAGGGTTCCTCTGTCCCCACATCCTCTCCAGCATTTGTTGCTGCTGTCCTTTTTGATGTATGCCATTCTTACAGGAGTGAGGTGGTATCTTAGTGTTGTCTTAATTTGCATTTCTCTGACAATCAGTGACCTAGAGCAGTTTTTCATATGTTTGTTAGCCTTTTGGATCTCCTCTGAGGTGAATGTTTTGTTCATTTCCTCTGCCCATAAAAAGATTTTTTTTTTTTCCCTCCAGGGTTATTGCTGGCCTCGGTGCCTGCACCATGAATCTACCGCTCCTGGAGGCCATTTTTTCCCCCTTTTGTTGCCCTTGTTGTAGCCTCTTTGTGGTTATTATTATTACCATTGTTGATGTTCGTTGTTGGATAGGACAGAGAGAAATGGAGAGAGGAGGAGAAGACAGAGAGGGGGAGAGAAAGATAGACACCTGCAGACCTGCTTCACCGCCTGTGAAGCAACTCCCCTGCAGGTGGGGAGCCAGGGCTCCAGCCCGAATCCTTACGGCGGTCCTTGTGCTTTGCACCGCATGCGCTTAACCCGCTGTGCCACCGCCCGACCCCGTGTTCTTGTTTCTTAAGTCCTGCCCATGAGTGAGATCATCTCAAATTCATCCATCTCTTTCCGGCTTATGTCACTTAACATGATTACTTCAAGCCCAACAGTGAGATGAAGAAGGCAAATTCATTATTCTTTTTATCTGAATAGTGTTCCTTTTTTTTTTTGCCTCCAGGGTTATTATTGGGGGTAGGTGCCTGCACCACAAATCCACTGCTCCTGGAGGCCACCCCCCCTTTTTGTTGCCCTTGTTGTTTTATCGTTGTTGCGGTTATTTTTGTTGTTGTTATTAATCTTGATGTTGTTGGATAGGACAGAGAGAAATTAGAAATGGAGAGAGAAGGGTAAGACAGAGGGGGGAGAGAAAGAAGACACCTGCAGACCTGCTTCACCACTTGTGAAGTGACCCCCCTATAGGTGGGGAGCCAGGAGCTCAAACCAGGATCCTTATGCAGGTCCTTGCGCTTTGCAACACGTGCGCTTAAGCCGCTGCTACCGCCTGACCCCCCTCCATTGTCTATTTATACCACAACTTTCTTAATCATTTATTTATTGTTGGACACCTGGGTTTACTTTATTACAAATTGTGCTCTTATAAACATAGGTATACACGAATTTCTTTACGTGGGTTTATTCCTTAGAATATATCCCCAGGAGATGCCGGTTAAGCTTGGGACCTCATGCTTCAGGATCTAACATTTTCTCCACTGTGGGCCACATATTTAATACATTTAAGTATACTTCTTTGTAAATTTTAATATATGTATATGTTTATAAAGCCGCCATTATGCCTTCAAAATGTCTTCATAAATCTTGAAATCCCTTTCTCCCACCCCACAGTTCTAGCAACACTAGTCTGCTTAACTTGAAATTTCTAAAAACATATAAATATTACCAACTCCATTTTTATAGCATGTGCAACTGTCTGGCATCTAATACAAATTATTATAACGTTAGCTTATTATGCCTCTTGATTCTTACTCATTTTGTAGTCTGTGAATATGCATTATTTGATATATTTTCAGATTTATATTTTTATCATGATTATGATGGAATATATTGATACACTGGCCATGCACCTAATAGGTGCTGAATAAATGTGTAGGAGTTGAATATTTTTTATTTTGAAACCATTATTTATCAAATAAGACTTTTTTTTGTGGTCAGAGCTCTATAATGAACATCAAAGTCTGTACTATTTAAATTATATTGGTTATTTTTTCTATTTTTCCAGTCTTAAGAGTCTAGATAAAAGAAATAAAAATGACTGCTTCAGAAAAGAATGTACGAAATAATTTTAAAGGCTGTCTTATAAAAACTCTTTAGTACTGATTTATGTAGGTGTGATATCATAAAATGAGATCGCTTTTTTTATTTTCAGGACTGAATCTGCTGCCACTGAAGTACAATGACTCTTTTTGATACTGATCATGTTTGCTGAATTCTTCTCTTTTTCATTATAGTTTAAATTAGTCTTAGAAAATTATCGTGCCAAAAAGGAAATTATTAGGCAGTTGTTGAAAGGGTCCTTATTCTTAACAGAAATGACAATAGCTAGACTCATATTAAAGTATATCAAAAGTCCCCAAACTCTACTTTAAATTTTCTGTATGAACATTGATGGATAATTCCTCCTCTTTCACCTCAATTTTATCATTATTAAACAAATAATTTGAAATATATATTATCCTGAGATAATGTTAAAGGTTAAAAAGTATAGAGACTATAATTAACATGTTCCTATTTGCTACTAATGTCATTTCCATTTCTATGTTGTACAATAAAAATGTTTATTTTGTTTTTGAGTAACATTGTTTCATAAGATTATATGTTTTGTAAGTACAATTGCATATCTTTTCAAAGTATGTTGCAACATGACACCCAAAGCCTCAGTATCCCTTTTCTCAGATCCATTGGATCCTCTCTGCCTTGGTAATGACTATGTTTGGTAGACTGTGTCTAAAGGTTTGTCTTCATTTGCCTTGTTTCATTTATTTATTTATTTATTTATTTATTTATTTATTTATTTATTTCCCTATTATAGGTGAGATCATTTAGTATTTTCCTTTTGTAATAGTACAAAGTTTATTTATTTATTTTTTATTTTTTTGCCTCCAGGGTTATTGTTGGGGCTCAGTGCCTGCACTATGAATCCACAGCTCCTGGAGGCTATTTTTACCATTTTGTTGCCCTTGTTGCACTTGTTGCAGCTGTTATTGTTATTACTTATTATTTTATTTGTGATTAATAGATTACAAGATTGTAAGATTACAGTGTGTAGTTCCACACCACTGTAATATAGAGAACTGTATCAGTTCTCTATATTTCACATATGAATGAGATCACCTGGTAGTTTTTTCTCATCTCTTTCCTTATTTTGCTAAGCAAGAATCACCTTCAGTTCTGTCCATTTTGTCCCAAAGGACACAGTGCCATCTTTTATGATTGCAGAGTAGTATTCTCTGAAATATATATTCCATAACTTCTTTATCCAGTCATCTGTTTATGGGCATTTAGTCTTCTTCCACTCTATGGCTATTGTGAATAATGCAGCTATGAAGGAACATAGGGGTGCACATGTCCCTTCTAATTAGTGCTTGAGTAGCCACTGGATGAATGACTAAGAGTGATATTACTTGGTGTAAAGATCTGGGTTGGAGTCTCCAGCTCCCCACCTGCAGGGGAGTCACTTCATGAGTGGTGAAGCAGGTCTGCAGGTGTTAATCTTTCTGTCCCCCTCTCTGTCTTCCCCTCCTCTCTCCATTTCTCTGTCCTATCCAACAACAATGACAACAATAATAACTACAACAACAAAACAAGGGCAACAAAAGGGAATAAATAAATATAAAAAATGATATTGTTTGATCATAAGTAAATTCCATTTTTATTTGTTTAAGGCCTTTCCATACAGTATAGAAACATTTTTTGTAGGGCAAATTTATTATGGTGGATTCTTTGTTGTTGTCATCACTTGGGCTTCCCTGCTCCAGGCTCACTTTCACAGATAAAAAGCAACAGAGAGCCAGAGGGAGAACGGGGAAGGTATCACAGTTCCAAAACTTTTCCCAGTTTTGTGGGGACTGGGTCCCAACCTGGATCACAGTCATAGCAAAGGAGGTACCTTCTCAGATGGGCTATCTTATTGGCCTGGTAATGAATTCCTTTAGCTGTTGTTTGAAAAAGTCTTCATCATTTTTTTTTTTTTTTTTTTTTTTTTACAAACCTGAGCAGTCATCTACCTACATAGAATATTTTTTGGGTGGAGATCTTCTGCTTGTTTATATTTTGTCTTCATAGGGGATTTACCACTTGGAGCTTATTTTTTTCAGATAGACACAGGAAGACATACTGGAGAGAGGGAATGAAACTACAATATAAAACTCCGCTGAGTGTGGTAGGAACTGTCCTTGAACCTATGTTGAGCACATGCCCAGTGAGTCACTCTTCCAGGTGAGCTATCTTTCTGGCCAAAATAGCTTCTTCTTTTTTTTTTCCCTTTTTTTAAATTTTTTATTTAAGAAAGTATTAATTAACAAAACCATAGGGTAGGAGGGGTACAATTCCACACAATTCCCACCACCCAATCTCCATATCCCACCCCCTCCCCTGATAGCTTTCCCATTCTCTAGCCCTCTGGGAGCATGGACCCAGGGTCATTGAGGGTTGCAGAAGGTAGAAGGTCTGGCTTCTGTAATTGCTTCCCCGCTGAACATGGGCGTTGATTGGTCAGTCCATACTCCCAGTCTGCCTCTCTATTTCCCTAGTAGGGTGGGTCTCTGGGGAAGCTGAGCTCCAGGACACATTGGTGGGGTCTTCAGTCTAGGGAAGCCTGGCCGGCATCCTGATGACATCTGGAACCTGGTGACTGAAAAGAGAGTTAACATACGAAGCCAAACAAATTGTTGAGCAATCATGGACCCAAAGCTTGGAATAGTGGAGAGGAAGTGTTAGGGGGATACTCAACTGCAAACTCTAGTGTACTTCTGCTTTCAGGTATATATTTTGCAGTAGTTTATGGATACGTGTGAACATATGCTCTCTCTCACAGAAACTGGTGTATATCTAGGTTTTGGGACTTTGTTAGAAAGTGAACCACCTGAGATGGAATTAGAGTATACTATGAAAGGAAAGGTCTCACCCGAGTAATGAAGTTGAAGGGTTGTCATTCCACACGTGAAGTCTCTGGACACAGTATGAAGTGAAGCATGTTGAAGTGGCAATCGTTGTGTTGTTTAGTTGTGATCGGCAGATGCAATATTATTTGATATGGATTGGGAGAGGCATGCGGGAAATTGGGCCCTATCCAAGGGTTCCAGGACTGGGGGAAGTAGAGGCTCTATAGTGGAGATGTGAGGTTCCTGCTGTCTTAGGGTTCCAAAAGACAATTGATAGTTAATGTTATCATCACATTATTTGTTAATTGGGTTAACTTTGAAAAGTCCTTTTGTTAGGGTTTGCTGTACAGTACCCAGTATCTTGTATATAGCTGTGCTATTGGTTGCTTCTGATCTACTTGGTCTAGGCTTTTGAGAGAGTCTGCATATCAATTACACAGTCTATATATTGAAAAGATTCAGTTTGTGTTTTGAAAAACTTCGAGACATACAGTTAATTTTCCCCCTCTCGTATTAATTAACTAGTGATTTATATGACTACATTTTACTAGGAGTGTATATAAACACCATTCCCACCACCAAAAGACTGTGACCCATCCCTCCCACCCACTCCCACCCACTCCCACCCCCCACTCTCCCAGGAAGCTGCATGTCTACCCCTCACCACAGGGTTTTTACTTTGGTGCTCTACTTACAATTTGGTCAGGTCCTGCTTTTAGTTTCCCTTTCCGATCTTTTTCCTCAACTTCTGTTGATGAGTAGGATCATCCCATACTCATCTTTATCTTTCTGACTTAGCTCACTTAACATAATTCCTTCTAGCTCTGTCCAAGATGGGTCAGAGAAGACGGGTTCATTGTTCTTGATAGCTGCATAGTATTCCATTGTGTATATATACCACAGCTTTCTCAGCCACTCACCTGTTGTTGGGCACCTGGGTTGCTTCCAGGTTTTAGCTAAAATAGCTTCTTCTAAGGTCAGGTCTGTTTAGTTCATTTTGTTTTCTTTCTGTCAGAAGCAACAGGGAGTGTTTAATATGAGAACCTGGTTGAGCTTTTGGAGCTAAAATTCACACAAAAATGTCATTCCCAATCATCCAAATTCAGTCTTCTCTGGAGTTTTAAACTTCCGGTATTGTTGGACTTTGAAGATATTATAATTTTAATCAAAACTGCAATATTGTATGTATGCATTTATTATGCTAATTTATATTTTAAATTAATTTCATATTCTTTTGACTCAATGGCTAGTTTCTTCTTAAAAGGAAAGATAATAAACAATAGTGAATAAACACCTTTTATTTCATTTTGGAGTCATTTTTTTCCTCTTGGGCAATAATAAACAAAGTCCTTATAATGGTTCTAGTGGGAGGCACCATATTATAATAGTAAAATATAATACTTGGGTTTTCTTAGTAAAATGAGGTTTATTGCCACCTTTTCCTTTAGAAAATAATTGATATTGATATGAGTTTTTTTAAAGGATAAATATTTTACTAAGCTATTCTGCAATGCATTTACTTTAAAACTGACATTAAATTCTAGATCTGAAAGCATAATCATTTTTACTGGTCACCTCACTGTGGTCTTATTTATTATCTTCTTAGGAACTTTTTTGAATTGTACATTATAGTAAATATCCTTAATATTATATGGTATTGTATTTTAATTCTAAATACTTGATTTTATGTCAAGTTGAATGAATAGCAATCATCTTCTGTATAAACTCCAATTATTCCTAAGGGTTGATAACCATCTGTTCAATATTTTAAAATTTTCTTTGTACAATGAAATCAGAGAGATCTGACCTGAATATTAATGGAATGGATCCAGTGAGTTCAGGATGGAATTATAGTAGCATCTGCAGCTTGGTGTCAGAAAGGCAATAGATATAAGGCAATACAAAATGATTAATAAATAGGAACCAGAAAGTAGGAATAGAGCACAATAAAAATAGGTGGAAAGAAGCAAGGAAGTTTCTTTTAGGTATGTTTGTAGGAACCCATGACTTTAGTAGCTTTTGCTTAGCTTGCATGAAGGTGAACTAAAAGTATTGTCTGGGAAGATGATATCAGTCTTGACAAGAGCACTATAAATCTGGATTAGAGAAGAGAGTAGCTCCCAGACTTGAAGAAAGTATATAAATACAAGTAACTGTCTACCCATCAATCTGACTCAGGGCCCATATATATTCATATTTCGTACAGAAGCCTATATAACCTCAGAGTCTTTGTCATGCTGAGTTTGTAGTTTATGGTCACAGCTGGGAACATTCAAGGATGCACTCATTTCAGTACCAGTTTTCCTGGAGTGGCAGAGTAGGATGACCCAGTTTCCCTTCAGAGACTAGGGTAGTACCTACCATTGCTACTTATAGTGAGGACAAGGTCTGGTAGAGGCACACAAGATGGTCTCATATGATGATGTTCCTGATGGACGTGACCATTATGGTGGAGAGAGGGATCTCTTAGGGGGTCTGTGCCCATAATTTTTTTTTTTGAGGAAACAGTCAAGTTTATTGGACTCAGACCAGGAGGCCATGGGTCTTAAGGACCTCTGTGAACTTGAAGATTTTCTTCTCAGAATTCTTTTCAGCCTGTTTCCATAGCCTCATGAGCTGCTTCTTTTTGCAGTAATGCATCTTGGCCTTCTTCTTGAGCTTCTCCTCCAGGGTGGCTGTCACTACCTGGTACTTCCAGTCCGCTTCGTGAGCCAAGTTCCCCAGACAGACAGACTTTCTTGTTGGTTTCAGACGCACAACCTTGAGGACAGCCGGAACCAACACCCACTTTTTCTTGTCATATGGAGGTAGGATGTCATTAGACACCTTCAGACGGTCCAGGGCAGCTTGGCCCCGCTTGGTTTTGTGAGGCAGCATGCCTCACAAGGTCCTTCAGAAGATGCGACTGGGGTTTCAGAAGTGGTAGGGGCCACCAGAAAGGTTGGTGTTCATCTACTTGCAGAGAAAGGCCAGGAACTTCATTTTATTCTTATAGAAATTGCCAGAAATGTTGATACCCTCACAGCACACTACAACCACTTGTCGGCCCAGCAGCACTTGTTTAGCCACGATGGCCACCAGGCGGCCCAGGAGATAGCTTTAGCCATCGAGTATCAAGACCTGCCCCTCCACCATCTTCAGCAGCCACCTGGGAAAACTATGCCCATACTTTTTATGGGTGAATCCAAGAATTCCCTGACTATGACCCTAGATGATGGAATGACCTTGTATTGACCAAAAAGGCCATCAATGAGTCAGTGTCTTGCCCTCATCCATCTTTTGTAGTCCCTTCTTTATCTGATGAGCTTAGTCTTCCTCCCAGATGTTAAAGTGCTGAGTGTCATTTGTTGTACCCAAACTAGCATTATGTTTATGGGGTCTGGTCTCAAATTAGGGAGGAAATGCACTTAAGATTTTAGTTGTCATAGGGATAGTAATTGTCCTTAAGTTGATAAATATTTTTTGTTCGTATTTCTCTTGGACAATTGTATATAGTGTTTCTTCTAAAGATTATCAAGGGGTTACAATACTGCTGATGCTGTCAGAAGAGATTAGGATATATATATATATATATCTACAAAAGAAAGATACACACACACATATATACATACTTATATTTTGTAGTTAGTTGAGTAGATACAGTGATTGAAGAAAGGGAAGTAGGGGGTAGGAGAGGAGGGTGTCTAGGCCTAAGTAGGAAATATCTGATTAGACAAATGATAGTTACTTCCCTTTCTACTTGCTCTCTGAGCTTATTAGGTCTAAGTCTTGTCACAGAGGACTATTAAGCACTTTTATTTTGAGCTATATAGTCAGTTACCCCTAATTTATGGATATGGAATACATGTACTTAGTACCCTAGGATCTAGTCTGTATCTAGGGTCTGTAACTTTGTCAGAGAGTACACCATCTGAAATGGAAGTAGGTAGTCTCATGTATTAGGAAAGCTCTCACCTGATTATTGGAATTGGAAAGTTGACATCTCAAGCTTGGTGTCTTTGGATACAGTGCAGAGTAACAAGGCAGTGGCAGCATAACATGGCTGTTTGATTTAGTTGAGCTTAGCAGAGGAGAGGCATTTTAGAAAATATGTAAAGGGATGAAAGATGGTTTCACTCATAGGTGGAATCTCGAGACCTGATACACATGAACTTGCAAACAAAAACACAGGCAAGCAAATTGTTTCTAAGACTTTGTAAGAACATTGGTGGTTATCTTCGGGAGGTGGAAGGATGTGGACACAGAATTTGGTGGTAGGTGTGATGTGGAACTATACTCTGCACCCTTCAGTCTCATAGCCCTCTACTAATCACAAATGAGGGGGAAAAAGAAAAAAGAAAAAAAACAGGAACAGCAGAGGTTGTAGAGGCTGTAGGGGTTAACGAATCTTTTTGCACTGCTGGTAGGAATGTAAATTGGTCCACTCCTATGGAGAGCAGTCTGGAGAACTCTCAGAAGGCTAGAAACGGACCTACCCTATGATGTGGCAATTTCTCTCCTAAGGATAAATCCCAAGAAATGTTATATATTTATGTATTTATCTATTTATTTATTAAACAGAGACAGAGAGAAATCTAGAGGGGAGGGGAAGATAGAGATACATGTAGCACTGCTTCACTGTTTATGAAACTTTCCCATGAAGTTGGGAGTGGGACCTGACCCCAGGTTCTTGCATATTATAACGTGCATTCATCCAGGTGTGCTACCACCTGGCTTTTGGTGGTGCTCCTGGTTGAGTGCACATGTTACAGTGTGCAAGGACCAGGGTTCGAGCCCTCAGTCCCCACCTTCAGGGGGAAAGCTTTGAGAGTGGTAAAGCAGGACTGCAGGTGTCTGTCTGTCTGTCTCTCTGCCACCCCCTTTCTCTCAATTTCTGGCTGTCTATCCAACAAATAAGTAAAGATAAAAAAAAAGAGAAAGAAATCATGGAATGAGGGGCCAAGTGATAGTGCAACCAGTAAAGCACAGAAGTTACCAGGTACAAGGACCAGGGTTTAAGTACCCAACTCCCATCTTCAGGGAGGATCTTTACAAATAGTAGAACAGGTTGCAGGTGTCTCTCTTCATCTCTTCCTCTCTGTCTCTCTCTTTCTCTCCATCTCTCTCCAAGTTTATATCTGTATCATTATTAAAAATAAAAGTAAATAAAATATAGTAAAAATTAAGAAAGAAAATATGAGATACTAGTAAAGGAAAGCTTCTTATAATTTAAGCTTTTTTTTTTTTTTTTTTTTTTTTTTGGTGTTTCACACTGCTAAAAATGCCCTGGCCATTTTTTTCAGAAGAATAGAGAGATCCAGACAGACAGAAAAAGAGTTAGAGGGAAAACATCACAACACCCAATCTTTGCCCAATATTGTACTCCTATATGGTAAACTAGAGGTTCAAACCTGGGCCAAGTGCATGGCAAGGCAGACACCTGAGCAGCTGAGCTATCTCACCCTTCTTGGTTTTAGTTTTATGTGTGGTGTATGTGTTTGTGCATTTGTGTGTGTTATTCTGTGGCCTCTAAAAAAGGCAGCGTGATCAGTGATCCAAACCAGCGCCGTTACAAAAGGGAACACTATTCATAATTATGTGAGAACAACACTTGAAGACCATGACTGTCTCGGGCAAATTGAAGGTACAGGGTCCCCTGTAGGAAAGAAGCAGAGCCTTTTCTTGTGATAGCCCCAGGTAACTGGGCTTTTCTGTTTGATGGAACACATGGGAAGTGCTTTGGGGAAGCAGCCAGCTGGTGGCAGTATCTGTGTATGTGGTGTTGTGTCTAGCCTGAGAATGGTCGCTCAGTGAGTTAACCTTGAAGTAGCTTATGGGAACTTTCTTTATGATACTTTGTTTAACTCAATATTTGATATTTGGGTCAGACTGCTTCTAGCCTTCATACATCACAGTACTTTCATTGTGCTTTTGTAGTGCATTTTCAGACATATTAATGTGCTGTTTTGTTCTAATGACTTTATGACTAAAATTAGTGCTAGAGAATGAGCTTGGCAGTGACAGCATAAGCAGTACTGTTGCATTTCTCTTTTTACTATCCTTGTATTCTTTCAGTCAGAGCACAGTTAACTCATAAGGTTTTATTTAAAGTGCACTCTTAAATCTCCAGCATTACTATTTGACTTTTAAAGTACATCCATTAGTGATTTTTTTTTTTTCACACTCACATATGGGAAGAAGTGACATTAAAATTTTTCAGGAAATGTTAATTGCCGGCCAGCCTTTGCAGTTCTTCAATATCAGTTGCTGTTGAATTAAATAAATAGGTCATGGCTTGAAGCTGAAGGGACTTGCAATGTGGGCTTTGAACAAAGAGAGCCTGTGAGCTTAACTAAAATAAGGTCACATTTTCAGTAAGTCTCCACATCATGACTGATCTCAGGTACCTGGTGTCATGTTCACTGCTGCATCGCCAGCACCTGAGTGAATCGTGGTCTTTACTTTTTGCTTAAAGACATTCATGGCATGTGCATTCTATTCCCAAGAATTCATGCTTACAACGGCTTCATAATAGTCCTGTCTTACGTTTTTGTTTTTTAAAAATATTTAATTCATTTATTTTTAAATTATTTTTTATACATTTTAAAAGATTTTTATTATCTTTATTTGTTTATTGGATAGAGACAGCCAGAAATTGAAAGGAAGGGGGAGGTAGAGAGGGAGACACTTGCAGCACTGCTTCACCACTTGAAACTGGGTCCCCGAGCATTGGAACGTGTGCCACTACCCAGTTCCCATTTCTTAATTTTTTTTTATTTGCAAGGCCAGTCAGAAATTAAGTAAGGAGAGGGATATAGAAAGTGATGAGAAAGAGAGACACCTGCAGCCCTGCTTCACCACTTGTACAACTTTCATCCTGCAGGTGGGGACCAGTGGCTTGAACCAGGGTCCTTGTGCATGGTGATATGTGTGCTCAACCAGGTGTACCCCTGCCAAGCCCATAAGTCCTATCTTGTGTGGAAACTTACAAATCTGTGATGTTCTATATTCATTCAGTTGACTGACAAGTTCCATAAGGCTGTAATCTGCAGGGCAAGTATTACCTCTTTCAGCAAGAAGCTTTCCACATTCCTTCCTTTCACTGTACATTCACAATCTCCTTGACTTTTAGATTTGCCTATTGCTTCTGTTGTGCAGATTAAGAAATTAGATGATGTAGCCAGATCTTTCTGCATATCCTCTCTCACCCCCCATTTTTGTTTTTAAATCAATTTGAAGTTTTATTTGTTAGCCTTTTCCCAACTGAAGTCTAAAGGAATATATATATATATATATATATATATATATATATATATATATATATTTTTTTTTTTTTCCTTTTGCCTCCAGGGTTATTGCTGGAGCTCAGTGCCTGCACTACAAATTCACTGCTTCTGGCGGCCATTTTTTCTACTTTATTGGATAAGATAGAGAGAAATTGAGAGGGGAAGAGGAGGTAGAGAGGGAGAGAAAGAAAGACACCTGAACACCTGCTTCACCACTTGTAAAGTGACCCCCCTACAAGTGGGGAGGCAGGGGCTCCAATCCAGATCCTTGCATGGGTTCTTGGGTTTCATATGATGTGCGATTAACCAGGTGCATCACTACCCAGTCCCCTAAAGGACTTTTTTTTTTTTTTCATAAAAATGAGATGCAAAGGAAAATTTACTAATTAAATCTTAAAAGATGATGGATGAGGTCTCACAATAGTCAACTTACATGAGAGCTACTGCCTGTTGTGAGAGAATTTCCAGGTAGAAACATACACTTTTTTTATTTTTAAAACTATGAGTTTATTGTTATAGTTATGTATCACTGAAAGTTAGCAAGATTTATTTTTTAATTTTTAATATTTATTTATTCTCTTTTGTTGCCCTTGTTTTATTGTTAGTTATTATTATTGTTGTTATTAATGCCATTGTTGTTAGATAGGACAGAGAAATGGAGAGAGGAGGGGAAGACAGAGAGGGGGAGAGAAAGATAGACACCTGCAGACCTGCTTCACCTCCTGTGAAGTGACTCCCCTGCAAGTGGGGAGCCGGGGACTCGAACTGGGATCCTTAAGCTCGTCCTTGCACTTTGCACCACCTGCGCTTAAGCTGTTGCGCTACCACTCGACTCCCAGCAAGATTTATTTTAAAAAATAATAGAAATAGCCTATTATTCTGGTTATCACTATCTCATAGCTTAGCCTACGAGATATTTCATATATATGTATATATTTATTATTGATTTACACAATTGTAAGAAAATAGAGGAATAATTCCTTTCCGTTCCCACCACCAGAGATTAGGTTTTTTTTTTTTTTTTTTAAATTCTTTTTTTTTTTTTTTTTTTTAGGACAGAGAGAAATGGAGAGGAGGGGAAGACAGAGAGGAGGAGAGAAAGATAGACACCTGCAGACCTGCTTCACCGCCTGTGAAGCGACTCCCCTGCAGTGGGGAGCCGGGGTTCGAACCGGGATCCTTATGCCGGTCCTTGTGCTTTGCGCCACCTGTGCTTAACCCGTTGCGCTACAGCCCAACTCCCCTAGGTTTTTTTTTTTTTTTTTTTTTTGTCATTGTTGTTGGATAGGACAGAGAGAAATGGAGAGAGGAGAGGAAGACAGAGAGGGGGAGAGAAAGATAGACACCTGCAGACCTGCTTTACTGCCTGTGGAGTGACTCCCCTGCAGGTGGGGAGCCGGGGCCTTGAACCGGGATCCTTATGTCCGTCCTTGTGCTTTTCACCATGTGAACTTAACCCATTGTGCTATCACCTGGCTCCCTTTGATTATATTTTTTAAATTACCACCTGAGTTGCTGCTAGGGCTCAGTGCCCACACTATGAATGTGCTGCTCCTGGTGGTCGTTTTTTTTTTTTTTTTTTTTTTTTTAAATTTATTTATTTTATTTTTTAAATTATTTTTTATTTAAGAAAGGATTAATTAACAAAACCATAGGGTAGGAGGGGTACAACTCCACACAATTCCCACCACCCAATCTCCATATCCCACCCCCCCCCACCCCCCCCCCCCCATAGCTTTCCCACTCTCTATCCCTCTGGGAGCATGGACCCAGGGTCATTGTGGGTTGCAGAAGGTAGAAGGTCTGGCTTCTGTAATTGCTTCCCCGCTGAACATGGGCGTTGACTGGTCGGTCCATACTCCCAGTCTGCCTCTCTCTTTCCCTAGTAGGGTGGGTCTCTGGGGAAGCTGAGCTCCAGGACACATTGGTGGGGTCTTCAATCCAGGGAAGTTTGGCCGGCATTCTGATGACACCTGGAACCTGGTGACTGAAAAGAGAGTTAACATACGAAGCCAAACAAATTGTTGAGCAATCATGGACCCAAAGCTTGGAAAAGTGGAGAGGAAGTATTAGGGAGGTACTCACTGCAAACTCTAGTGTACTTCTGCTTTCTTAGTTTGGTGCCATACTCCAAACTCAGTCAATTTCTGCTTTGCGTTTCTACTTCTTTTTTTTTTTTTTTTACATGCATAACATTCCCCAGATTCCCATTTAACAATACAACCCCCACTATTTCATTCGTCATTTTTCATGGATCTCTATTCTCCCCACCCACCCACCCACCCCAGAGTCTTTTACTTTGGTGTAATACTCCAATTCCATTTCAGGTTCGACTTGTGTTTTCTTTTCTAATCTTGTTTTTCAACTTCGGCCTGAGAGTGAGATCATCCCGTATTCATCCTTCTGTTTCTGACTTATTTCACTCAACATGATTTTTTCAAGGTCCATCCAAGATCGGCTGAAAACGGTGAAGTCACCATTTTTTACAGCTGAGTAGTATTCCATTGTGTATATATACCACAACATGCTCAGCCACTCATCTGTTGTTGGACACCTGGGTTGCTTCCAGGTTTTGGTTATTACAAATTGTGCTGCCAAGAACATATGTGTACACAGATCTTTTTGGATGGATGTGTTGGGTTCCTTAGGATATATCCCCAGGAGGGGAATTGCAGGGTCATAGGGTAGGTCCATTTCTAGCCTTCTGAGAGTTCTCCAGACTGTTCTCCAGAGAGGTTGGACCAATTGACATTCCCACCAGCAGTGCAGGAGGGTTCCTTTGACCCCACACCCTCTCCAGCATTTGCTGCTGTTACCTTTTCTGATGTGTGACATTCTCACAGGAGTGAAGTGATATCTCATTGTTGTCTTGATTTGCATTTCTCTGACAATCAGAGACTTGGAGCATTTTTTCATGTGTTTCTCAGCCTTTTGGATCTCTTCTGTGGTGAATATTCTGTGCAAGTCCTCCCCCCATTTTTGGATGGGGTTATTTGTTGTCTTGTTGTTGAGTCTGGCAAGCTCTTTATATATGTTGGTTATTAAACTCTTATCTGATGTATGGCATGTAAAGATCTTCTCCCATTCTGTGAGGGGTCTCTTGATTTGGGTAGTGGTTTCTTTTGCTGTGAAGAAGCTTTTTAATTTGATGTAGTCCCATAGGTTTATACTTGCCTTAGTGTTCCTTGTAATTGGATTCGTTTCATTGAAAATGTCTTTAAAATTTATGCGGAAAAAAGTTCTGCCAATATTTTCCTCTAAGTATCTGATAGTTTGTGGTCTAACATCCAAGACCTTGATCCACTTGGAATTTACTTTTGTATTTGGTGAAATACAGTGATTCAGTTTCATTCTTCTGCATGTTTCAACTCATTGTTTCCAACACCATTTGTTGAAGAGACTCTGCTTCCCCCATATAATAGTCTGAGCCCCTTTGTCAAAGATTAGATGTCCATACGTGTGGGGCCTCATTTCTGGGCTCTCAATTCTATTCCACTGGTCAGTGTGTCTGTTCATGTTCCAGTACCAAGTAGTTTTGATGACAATGGCCCTATAATACAGTTTGAGATCTGGCAGTGTGATGCCTCCGGTTCTGTTTTTTTTTCTCAAGATTGTTTTGGCAATTCTAGGTCTTTTCTGGTTCCAGATAAACATTTGTAGCATTTTTTCTATTCTCCTAAAAAATGTGCTTGGGATCTTGATGGGGATAGCATTAAATTTGTAGATGGCTCTGGGTAATATATTCATTTTGATGATGTTAATTCTTCCAACCCATGAACATGGAATATCTTTCCACTTCTTTGTGTCTTTTTCAATTTCTTTGAGTAGTGACTCATAATTTTCAGTATACAAGTCTTTCACTTCTTTGGTTAGGTTTATTCCTAGATATTTTATTGTTTTTGTTGCTATAGAAAAAGGAACTGATTTCTGGATTTCAATTTCTTCTAACTTAGTGTTTGCATAGAGGAATGCCACTGACTTTTGAATGTTAATTTTATAGCCTGACACCTTACTGTATTGCCTGATGATTTCCAAAAGCTTCTTGCTGGATTCCTTAGGTTTTTCTGTGTATACTATCATGTCATCTGCAAATAAGGAGAGTTTGACTTCTTCTCTTCCAATCTGTATGCCTTTAATTCCTTGCTCCTGCCTGATTGCTATGGCAAGAACTTCCAGCACTATGTTGAATAGTAATGGTGATAGTGGGCAGCCCTGTCTAGTACCTGATCTGAGGGGAAATGCTTCCAGTTTTTCACCATTGAGTATGATGTTGGCTGTAGGTTTGCTATATATAGACTCCACTATCTTCAGGAATTTTCCATCTATTCCCATATTTTGTAGTGTTTTGATCATAAAGGGATGTTGTATTTTGTCAAAGGCTTTCTCTGCATCTATTGATATGACCATGTGGTTTTTGGTCTTGCTTTTGTTGATGTGGTGGATCACATTGATTGATTTACGTATATTAAACCAACCTTGAATGCCTGGGATAAACCCCACTTGGTCATGATGAACAATTTTTTTGATATACTGCTGTATCCGGTTGGCTAGAATTTTGTTCAATATTTTCGCATCTATGTTCATCAGAGATATTGGTCTGTAGTTTTCTTTTTTGGTTGTGTCCCTGTCTGCTTTTGGTATCAGGGTGATGTTGGCTTCATAGAAGCTGGCAGGGAGTATTCCAGTGTCTTCAATCTTCTGGAAGACTTTTAAAAGTAGAGGTATTAGTTCTTCTTTGAAAGTTTTGTAGAATTCATTTGTAAAACCATCTGGTCCAGGACTTTTATTTTGGGGGAGATTTTTGATAACTGTTTCAATTTCATTAGCTGTGATGGGGCTGTTCATGTTATCCACTTCCTCTTTACTTAGTTTTGGAAGTTGGTAGGTATCTAGGAAATCATTCATTTCTTCCAGGTTCTCTAGCTTGGTGGCATATAGTTGTTCATAGAAGCCTCGCATGATATGTTGAATTTCTGCAGTGTCTGTTGTGATTTCTCCTCTTTCATTTACTATCCGATTTATTTGGGTCTTCTCCCTTTTTTGTTTTGTGAGTCTGGCTAAAGGTTTGTCGATTTTGTTTACTCTTTCGAAGAACCAACATTTACTTTCATTGATCTTTTGTATGGTTTTCCTATTCTCAATGTTATTTATTTCTGCCCTAACTTTAGTAATTTCTGTCCTTCTGGTTGCTTTAGGATTCCTTTGTTGTTCTTCTTCTAGGTCTTTAAGATGTGCAATCAGGCTGTTTATTTGTGCCTTTTCTTGTTTCCTAATGTGTGCTTGTATAGCTATGAACTTCCCTCTTAGGACTGCTTTAGCTGTGTCCCAAATATTTTGATAGCTTGTGTCTTCATTTTCATTGAACTCTCGAAACATTTTGATTTCTTCCTTGATTTCCTCTTTGACCCAGAAGTTATTAAGAAGTGTACTGCTGAGCTTCCACATTTTGGGACTGTTACTAATCTTTTGTTGATTGTTAAGTGTTAGTTTAATTCCACTGTGGTCTGCGAAGATGCTTGGGATGATTTCAATGCTCTTGAATAGGCTGATGCTGTCTTTGTGGCCTAACATATGGTCTATCCTTGAGAATGATCCATGTGGATTTGAGTAAAATGTGTATTCCAGTTTCTTGGGATGAATGAATTTGAAAATGTCCAATAGTTCTAGTTTATCTATCTCTCCATTTAGCTCCCTTATGTCTTTACTGATTTTCTGCCTGGATGATCTGTCAAGTTGAGAGAGTGGGGTGTTTAAGTCCCCTACTATGATTGTGTTACTGTTAATATATTGCTGTAGCTCTTTCAGTAGAAGTTTGATGTATTTAGATGGCTTCTCATTGGGTGCATAGATATTAATAATTGTTAAGTCCTCTTGATTGACTGATCCTCTGAGCATTAAGTAGTGTCCATTCCTATCTTTTTTAATCTTATGTATTTTAAAGTCTATCATGTCAGATATGAGAATAGCTGTTCCTGCCCTTTTTTGTGGGCCATTGGCTTGAATGATAGTTTTCCATCCTTTCACTTTAAGTCTGTGTTTGTCTTGTTGCGTTAGGTGAGTTTCCTGTAGACAACATATTGTTGGGTTGTGTTTTCTGATCCATCTTCCTACTCTGTGTCTTTTAATAGGTGAATTCAGGCCATTGACATTTATTGATATCAAAGATTGAAGATATTTTAACGCCATTCTTGTAGAGTTTTAGAGTGTTTTGATATATGTCCTATTTGTGGTGGTCTGTTTGTTCATAGGAGACCTTTCAGAACTTCTTTCAGGGCAGGCTTGGTGATGGTTGCTTCCTTCAACTGTTGCTTGTCTGAGAAGGTTTTGATGCTTCCATCTAGTCTGAATGACAATCTAGCAGGATATAGTATTCTTGGCTGAAAGCCTTTCTCATTGAGCGATAGATATCTTGCCATTCTCTTCTGTCCTGTAGTGTTTGTATGGAGAAGTCTGCTGCTAATCTTATGGGTTTTCCTTTGTAGGTGACTCTTTGTTTTTCTCTTGCAGCCTTGAGGATCCTTTCTTTATCCTTATTCCTTTCCAATCTAAGTATGACATGTCTTGGTGTCTTTAGGTCTGGGTTAATTCTGTTTGGGACCCTCTGGGCTTCTTGAATCTTTATGTCTTTGGTGTTGTCTAGACTAGAGAAATTTTCAGCTATTATGGCCTGGAGAATGCTTTCTTCCCCCCCTTCTCTTTCTTCCTCTGGTAAGCCAATAATGCGTATATTGTTTCTTTTGAAGTCATCCCATAGGACTCTGTTGTTGTTTTCAGCATCTCTTAATCTCTTTTTGAGATCTCTTACTTCTTTTTTAGTTGTCTCTAATTCATCCTCAATCTTGCTAATTCTGTCTTCAGCCTCATTGATTCTATTCTCTCTGCCCTCTACTGCTTTCTGGAGTTCATCTATTTTGTTGCCCTGCACTGATACTGTTTTAGCTTGTTCAGCTACTTGCCGTCTTAGCTCAGCGATTTCAGCTTTCAGCTCTCTAATAACCATGAGATAATTAGAATTTTCTTCCATATTCTCATTTGTTGTTCCTGCATTTCTGATTACAATTTTTTCAAATTCTTTACTCACTCCTGTTATTATTTCCTTAGCTAATGTTTGGATGTTGAACTCGTTGTTTTGTGCTTCACCCTCTGGAGGACTTTTAGCTGGACTCTTGTCCTGGTTCGAGTCTCCAATATTTTTTCTTGTTGTTTTAACCATTTTATATAAGTTAACAGTTTTTTCAATCCCTGAGTTGGAGTTCAGTGGTGTAAAAGCCTTTTTTTTTTCCCCTGTAGGCTATGGGAGCCTGAGGGCTTTTAAACTATCAATAGGCTTCTTAGCTTAATCACTGACTCCTGACCAAGAGATAAAGCAGGGTGTGGCAGAGATAATCCAGTGGTTATGCAAAGAGACTTTCACAGCCCCTCAGCTATGCCATCGAGGTATAGGTCTTCTGATTTTCCCAGTTAGATCTCTGTACCCTGGTGTCCCTCCCTGTTGCTGCTCCAGATTCTGAGGGTAGTAGCAATGGAGACTCAAGAGTTGCACTTGGTGAGTCTCTGGGGAGTCCTTTCCTCCCTTCAGCTGTCCCCTTGTTGGTGGAGCAGACTGGAGGTGGTGTCTCCACTGACAAACTGTCGAACTGTTAGCAGTCACTTAATCTCTCCTTAGGCCCCTCTCTCCTCTCTGTCACCAGCCACACGTGTTTGTACTCACGGGTGATTTACTGGGTTTCTGTGGTCATTCTAGTCCTGTCTTGTTTCGGTCCGGGTGGTCTCCTTTAGTATTCCTAGTTGATCCGGGAGAGGAGAGGAGAGGAGAGAAACCGATCTGCTGCTCGTAGCTCCGCCTCCGGAAGTCGAATCTTTTCTTTTTTTTTTTTTTTTTTAATCTTATTGGATAGAGACAGAAACTGAGAGGGTTAAGGAAGATAGAGAGGGAGAGAGCCAGGGAGGCACCTGCTTCACCACTCATGAAGTTTCCCCCTGCAGGTGGGGACTGGGAGCTTCAACCCAGGTTCTGGAGCACTGTAGTGTATGTGGTTAACCAGGTGCATCACTGCTTGGCCCCCAGCGTTTAGTCTGCATAGGAGATATTTCTTCCATGATCCAGCTGTCTGGTCCTTTTTCCAGCCATGACATCATCACCCCAGACAAAAATTTGAATCCACCTGCATATCAGATGTCAGGCTCAGAAAAAAAAAAAAGACAAAGAAACATACACTTCTATGTAATATATCCACAACTCATGGGAAAAGTCTACCAAGTGAGAGATTCTATGGTAAAAATCTTAGGCCTGTCCTCTATGAATCATAGTTCTTATATGATCACTGTTTCCTTTATTATTACTTAGATGCATTTTATTTTCCATCTCAGGAATGTAGCTAGGTATAATGGACAATGCTTAAGAGAAACCAGGGTATCCAATGCTCTTTTTTTTTTTTTTCTTATTCTCATGTTATTTTTGTTTTCTCTTACCAATTTCTTTTCTTGGTCACAAATCAAAGCATTTCTCTCTTATTTCCATCTCATTCTGACATTAGTAATTTTCATTTTAATGTTCATTGTAATGTGCTTTCATTCCCTGAAATATTTGCGTTTGAACATTATCCTTTGTAAATGGACTGCTAGGTATGAATTTATATTTTGTTGGGAGCTGTATCAAATTCTACCACCTGGCCCAGCAATTGAAATGGATGGAACTGGAGGTGACTATGCTTAGTGACATATGTAAGGAGGTTCATTCATATGTAGAATATAGAGAATTGAAACACATGGAATTGTACAGAAAAGAAGTAACCAAACTGTCTCTAAAAGTTTGTGGGAAAAGTGCTAGTTATCTTTGGGGGGGGTGAAGAACATCATCTTATAATATTACAAACCATTATTAAATCACAAATAACATTTCTATTAAATGAGAAAAAAATAATAAAATCATGTTTATTGTCATATTGATCGGTTAGGCAAGAAGAGATCCACTTAATTTATCTCAATTAAAGGGAGTTTGATGCAGTGAATCAGGAATGACAGTTTGGTGACTTCGTTTGTGTGCAAATTCATGAAGCTTCCCCCTGCCGGTGGGAACCAGGGGCTTGAACTCTGGTCCTTGTGCATGGTAATTTGTGTACTCTACTGAGTGAGCCACAACAGGCCCCCCTTGTTAGATTTTCACTCTCTTGTAATTTCACTTTGAATATGAATTTAATGTACCAACTACCTAACAGTTGCTAATCAACTCTGTGTACCAACTACCTAAGCAACTCTTGTGTTTTACAGTTCAGATTCTCAAACGTAAGAGTCCATTTGACCTAGCATATGTTTTCACAGCCAAACCAGGCACTGGCTGCTATTCAAACAATCTATGGGTTTTAGCTCTCTTCTCAGTTCTCACTCCTAGTCTGCTTAACTGTTGTAAGGAGGTTGGGTCTTGTGATACAGAAATAGTCATGAAAATGGGCAGTGCTAGATAGCATAATGGCTATGCAAACAGACTCTTGTGCCTGAGGCTCCAAAGTCCAAAGTTCAATTCCCAGCACCACCATAAACCAGGGTTTAGCAGTTCTCTGGAAAAAGAAAGTAAAGGAATGGTTACCAAAATAGCAGGGATTGCATGAGATGTGTTTTAGCTGGGATAGTGGTGTACATGGGCAAGTGTTAACTGGGATCAATTGGATTTCATTCATTCATTCATTCATTCATTCATTCATTCATTCATTCATTCATTCATTTTTACCAGAACTCTATTCAACTCTGGTTTAACATGGTACTAGGGATTTAATCTGGGACCTCAGAACCTCATGCATGAAAGTCTTTTGTGGGCTGGATAGTGGCACACTCAGTTGAGTGCACGCATTACTATGTGTGAGGACCCAGGTTCAAGTTCCTGCTCCCGGCCCGCAGGGGGAGACACATCATGAGGGCTGGAACAGGACTACAGGTGTCTCTATTTCTCTCTCCATTTCTCTCTCCTCTTCCCCTCTCAATTTCTTTCTCTTTCCTATCAATAACACAACACAACACAACACACACACACACACACACACACACACACACACACACACACACACCTTGCATACAAAAGAAACTCTTTCCTGCAACTACTTTATTTCCCAGCTCTCAGTTGGATTTCATTAAAAGTTAGATTTTAGTTTTATCATTTGTCCAATATTGTGGGTGGGTTTGTAAAAATATATAGAATTATATTTAAGGTTTATATGACTTTTTTTACATTTGCCTTAAGTAGTTTCAATGTTAATGAACCAAAACTATGTTTGGTGAGTAGAAAATGACAAGTAGTTAGGGGCCAGGTGGTGGCACACCTGTTTAAGGGCACACATTACAGTGTACAAGGACCCAGGTTCAAGCCCCTGGTCCTCATCTGGGGACTCATCAAGCAGGGCTGCAGGTGTTTCTCTGTCTTTTCCCCTCCTCTTCCCCTTTCCTCTCAATTTCTGTCTCTAACCACTAAAAAAATAAATAAAAATATTAAAATCAAAGAAAATATTTGTACTTCTCTGGTTTTCATCCTTATATAATAATCTCTGTATCTAGATTCTCATGTTAGTATTATTTGCTGTAGGATAATATAGAAGTTGTCTTGGATTTCATTCTTCATCATTTATTTACAAATGAACAAAAAGGACAGTGGTTTCACTCATGAAGTGGTCCTATGGCCATTACTTTAGAATATAATGAGATAACAGAGAGTCATAAAATAAAACATCAATTATGTGAATTCTGAGTAGCACTGTGCATTGATTTATGATATTGTTTCTATTGCAGGTCAGTTGCTCCGGTTAAAAATGTTTCGAGAAGACCATGGGTCGTGGATGACAATGTTCTTCAGTACAATTCTCTTTCTCTTTATATTCTCTCACATATACAACACAATTCTTCTAATGGATGGGAACATGGGGTAGGTTGCCTTTCCCCTTTCTACTGTGGTGAGTGTTACATTGGAAATTTGGAAAAACCCAAGGAGATTTTACTTTTCAGTTCCTAGTAGCCTAAACATCCTTCACAATTATCCTCCCTACATGTAGAAGATCTATGTGTTTTCCTTAAGACCTTTAGAGACAACTCCCCTCCCCAAGAAACTTGTAATGGTTTTTACAATATATAAACTGTGTTCCTTTTTCTTTCTTTTTAAAAAATTTTTATTTATAAAAAGGAAACACTGACAAAAACCATAGTATAAGAAGGGTACAACTCCACACAATTCCCACTACCAGAACTCCGTATCCCATCCCCTTCCCTGATAGCTTTCCTATTCTTTAACCCTCTGGGAGTATAGACCCAGGGTCATTATGGGGTGCAGAAGGTGGAAGGTCTGGCTTCTGTAATTGCTTCCTTGCTGAACATGGGTGTTGGCAGGTCGAGCCATACTCCCAGCCTGTCTCTCTCTTTCCCTATTGGGGTGGGGCCCTGGGGAAGTGGGGACTCCAGGACACATGGTGGGGTTGTCTGCCCAGCGAAGTCTGGTTGGCATAATGGTAGCATCTGGAACCTGGTGGCTGAAAAAAGAGTTAACATATAAAGCCAAACAAGTTGTTGACTAATCATGAACCTAAAGGCTGAAATAGTTCAGATGGAAAGTTGGGGGAATCTCTGTTTTGTAAATAGTTAGTAGGCATATTTTAGTTATATTCCAAAGGACCCATGACTATGCTAGTTTATTATTTTTTTTTTAATGAGCCTGATATCTGATATGCAGGTGGATCCAAGTTATTGTCTGGGGAGATGATGTCATAGCTGGAATAAGGACCAGAAAGCTGGATCAGGGAAGAGAGTAGCTCCTAAATATGGGAAAGATGTATAAATATTGTTGACTATAAATCCCATTGATTTGATGTGATCTGGGAGCCCATACTCAGCTTAGGAGCCTATGTGACCTCTGCATCCTTGTAGATCTGAGTTTACATTCTGTGGTCATGAGTAGGAACATTCCAAGCTGCTCTAATTTCAGGACCTATCTTCCTCAGGTGAAATATAGAGTATGTTGTCCAGCTTCCCTTCAGAGGATGGAACATTCTCTACCATTGTTGATCCACTTTGAGGGCAAGGTCCTATGGGGGTTCACAAAGGGTCTATTGTGTTGTTCCCAATAGAGATGACCAGTAACAATGGAGAGAGGGATTTATTTGAGGTCTAGGCCCATCATGTCTGTTTTGGAATCTCAGGACTCCCTAACTAGGGCCCCAGCTGATGAGGTGGCTTGATAGTGACTAAAGAGTCTTTGTTAAAGTATGCCAGTCTCTTCCCCTTATTCAGCTTTTGCTGTCCTTACTTTGATAAGGTTAGCTTTGGAGTGACTGAGGGAAGAGTGATAGGAAGTAGTTGAGGCAGGTATTTAATTCTAAGTAGACACTGTTTCATTAGGAACTTTATGGTGTCTTTTTCGGTCTTTCTACGTGCTTGCTGCATATACTGAATCACAGCAGACTGTTGTGCACTTTTGCTTTCAGATATATATATTTTGCCCTAATTTATAGATACATGTAAACATATGTCCTATCTCATGGGACCTGGTCTATCTCTAGGTTTTGGGACTTTGTTAGCAAGTGAACCACCTGAAATAGAATTAGAGAATCCTATGAAAGGAAAGGTCCCACCTGAGTAATGAGGCTGAGGGGTTGGCATTCCATGCCTGACATCTCTGGACACAGTCTGAAGTGAAGCATACTGAGGTGGTACTCCTTGTGTTGATTAGGTTGGGATCTGCAGATGCAGTATCATTTGGTATGAATTGAGAGAAACATACAGAAAAGTGTACCCCACCCTAGAAGTTCCAGAACTGGGGGAAATATAGGCTCTATAGAGGAAGCGGGAGGTTCCTACTGTCTTAGGGTTTAAGAAGGCATTAGATAGTTATTGCTGTAATCATATTATTTGGTAGTTGAGTTAATTTTGAAAAATCCCATTGTTAGGATTTTCTGTATCATGTACAACATTCCATAATTTATGTCCTTTGATATTATTTGTATATAGCTGTGTCTTATAGAGTAATGCCACTGGTTGCTTCTGTTCTCCCTGGTCTAAGCTTTTAAGAGAGTCAACATTTCAAAGACTATAGTCTGTGTATTAAAAAGTTTGAGACATTCAATCAATTTTCCCCCTCTCATATTAATTAAATAGTGATTTATATGACTACAAGTTAATAGGAGTATACATAAACACCATTCCCACCACCAAAAGACTGTGTCCCATCCCATCCTCCCCCCTACCCCAGTGAAGCCAAATATCCACCCTCACCTTCAACCCAGAGATTTTTACTTTGGTGCCCTTCTCCAAACTCAGCCAACTCCTGCTTTGAATTTCTCTTTCTATTCTTCTTTCTCAACTTCTGTTTATGAGTGGGATCATCCCATACTTGTCTTTGTCTCTCTGACTTAGCTTACTTAACATAATTCCTTCTAGCTTCATCCAAGATGGGTCAGAGAAGGTGGGTTCATTGTTCTTCATAGCTGCATAGTATTCCATTGTATATATACCGCAGCTTTCTCAGCCATTCATTGTTGTTGGGCACCTGGATTGCTTCCAGTTTTAGCTGTTATGAATTGTGCTGCTATGAACATACGTGTTTGTGTTCCCCTTTCTTTAGGACTTTTCTGTAGTTAGTTGGAGGATGTCGGGAAATTGTGTGGATGTGGTTGAGCTTGACAGAGCTCACAAAGCACCCTGCATTCCTGGTACTATGGCCTATTTACATAATCATTGTTTTGCCTGAAAGATTCCCACCCATTCCATTCCTTTGATCTATCTTCTTTCTACTCTCAAGACCCTCCCTACCTCCAGGAATTTATGAATCCCACCAGTTAAAACCCTCGCAACAGTTGCTAAGGAAGTTTCTACCTTCCCAGCCCCTTTTGCCGTTCTTCGCCCCTTTCCTAGCCATTTCCGTTTCTGACTTGCCACTTCTTGGTCTACCTTTTAATAGCCTTGGCTCTCTGATCAATAAAGAGATTGCACCGCATTGCCTCGCACCATGTGTTTGGTTCCTGAGTCACCTCCCTCGCATCGCTGAGTGAGTAGCAGCCCAGGCTGGCTCTGGTTGAGTTCTCTCCAACCCAGAGAGTACGAGACCAGGAAAAGGCACCCCCACGCTAGCTTGGCAGGAGGGCAGATAATGACTTTATTACAGTGATTCTATGAGACTCAGAGAATCTCATTGAATTGTTTATTTTCTTTTATTTTTTAATTATAAAATTTAATGTATATTATAATTTATATTTATACTTATAATTTATATTTATATTTAATTGATATGCCTGGGCAGAATGCTTCTTAAAATAAAATAACAAGGTCTTCAGTTGTAATACTACAGGGAATAATGAATTTACATCAGCTTTAAATCAAAATGAGAAGAAATATGTTAAATCTTAAGATAACTCAGAAGACTACCAGGAGAATCAATCAATTTCAAATAGGCCATCAGAAGAAATACTTAAAATACTAATATAATGTAGCAATCGATTACAGACACCAAACTGAGATAAAAAATTCATAGGAAGGTAATTGTTAAAAAGAATACAAACAACTAACACAATTGAAAATTCCAAAAAGGAGTAAGAAGACACTGGAATATACAGACAAAGGCACACAGAGCTTCCAGAACTGTACTAGAGTGAATTTCACAGAAATTACTTGTTTGCATTAGACTTCCTGCCAAACTGTGATTTTCTTACATGAAACAAAGTTTTCCCATCCCTCTAAATTCTAATTATAAACCATAGTTCCTGGAACATAATAATTTATTTACAAATAATTTGTAAAAGATGATTTAATGAAAATAAGCAAAAATGTCAGAGAAATGCGCCAACATGGTCTAAGTAGTACCTGACTGAGCCAACTATCTTTTTTTTTTTCTTTTTCTTATAATGTGTAGAGTTGGGCTGAGACAAAGGTCTTCAGGCCCTGCAGTTCCAACGCTCTGCCTTGCCTGGCTAAATGAAAGTATTTGATGTTGATAATATTTTATTTTTTCTTTAACTGCCTTGACAATCCCATCAGAGAGGTTTTCATTACAAATGGGTCATTTTAAAGGCATGCTACCCTATTTTAAAATCCAGGATTGTGATCAATAGTTTTCACGTCACCAATCAAATCTCTGTAGTACGAAGATGTGCTAACAACTAGAATGCAGACTTTCAATGGTGACTTCACCGTTTCAGTCCATCAGCACAAGATTCAGACATGGAGGGGGGGTCAGCGGTGGCGCAGTGGGTTAAGCGCATATGGCACAAAGCGCAAGGACCAGCGTAAGGATCCCGGTTCGAGCCCCCAGTTCCCCACCTGCAGGGGAGTCGCTTCACAGGCTGTGAAGCAGGTCTGCAGGTGTCTATCTTTCTCTCCCCTCTCTGTCTTCCCCTCCTCTCTCCATTTCTCTCTGTCCTATCCAACAACAAACAACATCAACAATGGTAATACTAATAACCACAACGAGGCTACAACAACAAGGGCAACAAAAGGAGGAAAAAAATGGCCTCCAGGAGCAGTGGATTCATGGTGCAGGCACCGAACCCAGCAATAACCCTGGAGGAAGAAAAAAAAAGAAAGGTTCAGACATGCACATGAAATCTTGAACTCACATAACCCAGTCAAAGATCACTCTGGTAGGAATAGTATACTCAGTACTGGGGTCACAGGACTTCCCTAAAAGTGACGTTTTTGAAACTTACTGGAGATGATTCATTAGATAGTATTCAAAAATATATCCTATGTTTAGAAGTTGGCTTTTCATCTAGTTCTGTTTTTTTAATGTGGAGCCAATGAAATCTGTTCTAAGTAGAAGTGGTTATCCTGAGGAAAGAAACAGATTTCAAAGCAATAAATTAAATGCAATAACAGATCATCTCTAGCACACTGTAAAGCCCCCAACAGCTAAGAATAAAACTAGTCTTAGTGGCTGTTCACACTCAGTTCCAGATTTGAGCTATCCTAATTAAACTCTACAGTGAGTCTGAAATAAGTGTATTTATTATCTGTGCTTTGCAGATTAGGAAACTAAGGACTAGACAGATTTTGTAACTTGCACAAAAATACAGTAGCATTCATTTTATACTTTAAATAGTAATAGAATATTTGAATTATTAAAATTTTTAAAAAATTGTTTTTAATGAGAAACAAAGAGAAGATACATGGATAGATAGATTAGATGGATGGATGGATAGATAGATATAGATAGATAAGGAAATCAGAGCAGTACTCAGCTCTGGCTTATAGTGGTGTTGGGGATTGAACCTGGGACCTCAAAGTCTCAGGCATGGTGATTTATTTTCTGTACATATTTGACATTATAGAAGGAAGTTCTGTTGCAGAGATAAAGTTCTGTCTGATTCTGGGCCAAGCTTAGCATGGAGCTCCATTTTATGTGCTACTTTCCTTCCACAAGGTGGCAGACTAGCTAAATGGAAGAATCTCCTACTACAAAATTCGAAGAGATGGTAAATATAGGGGACCAGGCAGTAGTGCACCTGGTTAGGTGCTCACATTAAAGTGTACAAGGACCCAGGTTCAAGCCCCTGGTCCCCACCTGCAGGGGGAAAGCTTTACAAGTGGTGAAGCAGGGCTGCAGGTGTTTCTGTTCCTCTCCCTATCACCTCCTGCCTTCTCAATTTCTGTCTCTATCCAATAATAAATAAGTAACTAACTAAATAAGGAAATAAGAGATGTTGGGAAATAGAACACAGCTTGCCAAACTCTTGTGAATTAAAACCCTAGTTTGCCCAAAGGTACTCAGAGGCCACACGTAAAGAAGCTCATGAATGGACCTCAGAGGAGGTGACTTAGGGACTTGAGTTTTCACTCTCCTGTCAGGAGCAGAAGCAGGATTTGGGTTTGTAGTAAGTGAGGGATTGAAGCAGAAACTACATTAGGTGGTTCTTCCTAGTGCTACAGAATGGGAAATGGAACCACACTAGCATAAGCTGGTCTGCTTAGACTAAGATTTGGGTGAGACAGTAAAACGACTTCCAGGATCTTGTAAGTTGAGCTTTGTGGTTTGATATGTGTTTTTCTTTGGGATTGAGAACTCCTAAAGCAGACCTGACCATTCCCCAAGGATTATTTTAATTTTTTAAAATTCAGTGCTGGTGAATTCATTAAAAGGCTGATTGATATATGTACCATGCTGGTGAGCCCAACTCCTTCTCCTCCCTGCTTCCTTGTTGTTCCTCCTCTTCTCTCTTCCCCCTCTCCTCTTCTGCAGCCTCCTCCTTCTTCTTTTCCTCTTCTTTTTTTATACACACACACACACACACACACACACACACACACACACACACACACACACACACACAGAGACAGAGAGAGGAGAGAGAGAGGAGAGAGAGAGAGAGAGAGAGAGAGAGAGAGAGAGGACACTAACAGTTTCATCGTCCAGTGGAGCTTCCCAGTGTTATTTCTGATCTCCCGAGTAGTGTCGGGGTGTGAACCTAGAACCACACTCAGTAAGATGTAAGCTCTCTTGAGTGGGCTATCTCAAGACATCTCTCTTTATGGACCGACCAGTCAACGCCCATGTTCAGCGGGGAAGCAATTACAGAAGCCAGACCTTCTACCTTCTGCAACCCTCAATGACCCTGGGTGCATGCTCCCAGAGGGATAGAGAATGGGAAAGCTATCAGGGGAGGGGATGGGATATGGAGATTGGGTGGTGGGAATTGTGTGGAGTTGTACCCCTCCTACCCTATGGTTTTGTTAATTAATCCTTTCTTAAAAAAAAAAAAATAAAGACATCTCTCTTCTCCAGGTTTTAACTTCCTACTTCTCTTTGATACCTGCCCATCCCAACAATGACTTCCAGAATTTCTCTGGTTTAGTATGTAGAACAAATGAATTCTCTTTTGTTTCAACTTCTATTTACTTTGAATTATCTGGGATTTACCCTCTGACCACTGAAATCATATTAATGCCTTTTGTGGTTTTTGCCTCCATGGTAATCTCTGGGGCTCAGTGCCAGCACTACAAATCAGCTGCTCCTGGTGGCCATTTTTTGTTTCTGTTTTGTTGTTGTTGTTATTGGATAGGACAGAGAGGAGGGGAAGACAAAGAGGGGGAGAGAAAGATAGACACCTGCAGACCTGCTTCACCGCTTGTGAGGTATGATTTCCCTCACAAGGTGGGAAACTAGGGGCTTGAGCTGGGATCCTTGGGTGGGTCCTTTTGCTTCATACTATGTGTGCTTAACCTGGTGTGCTACCACTGGACCTTTATTAATGCATGTTTCAATCCAAGGAAGCAACATTCTGAAATGAAAGATGCTGCCTTCTCAGAACATGGTGTACCCCTGCTACAGCCTTTTGGTTTGGAGTTATTCCTAAAATAGCAATTGTATTTTTTTTTTCTTTTCATTCAGTGAAGCATTTAACTTATCTTGCAAGAGCAAAGGGAAGTTACTCAGATGGGGGGGGATCAACTAAGTTAAAATTAGTGTACTACAGTAATCACAGTTTGTCAAGGTGCTGCACTGTTTACATATGGGACTGAAGCTTCAAGAAAATAAGACATTCATATGAAAAAAATGTGAAGTCATTTCCTGCCATAAAGGTTACTTGATTAAATATGATCCAGCTGCATTTTATGTTATTGTTTGAATTTCCTGTGTTCAGCTAGCTATCAAAGCCAACCTATTTGTTATTATTATTATTATTATTATTATTATTTTATTTATTTCACAAGGGGGGGAGAGGACAGAACACCACTCTAGCATATCCAGTGCCAGGAATTGAACTTATGGCCTTAGGCATACAAATTCCACTTTCTGCCATCTAAACCATATTCTGGGATGCCACACAGCCAATCAGATTAAAAGCTCTTTATTTTGCAGGAATTAAGAGCGATAATCTTTAAAGGTCAGGCTGATCTCTAGAAGCTAAATGAGTTCCCCAGGATTAGGAAGGGGTCTTAAGGTTTTTGTTTCTGATGAATTTTTAGCCAAGGGATTTTTTTTGTAGCATCCATTCTATAAGGTCCCAAATCTAGGAAAGGTTTGCCTGGTCTTTTCCAATATCCTGGTGGCCCCAAGGAAAGCACAGTTGTAAACGCTTAGGAATTAAATGGTGGTAAAGCAAAGCAAGTGAGTGCATCATGGCTGGTGTTCATAATGAAGATTCTGAAAGGAACCAGTGGGTGGCAGCAAAGAGCATGCTTTCAACTCTATCCTCTCAATGCCTTGCTTCCCAGGCAGTTTTCTTCCAGGGTATAAAGAAAATTTTCCCTCATCTGAGTTTCTGAAACTTGGATGTTGAAATAATCACTTTCCTAGTTGCTCATGATCATTATGAAGAAAACCACATAATGAGATCTATAATAAGCATTTATTCTTCTGTGATGTGTTCAGCCCCGTCTTACGTTTAGAATTATTTAAATAGTGTACATACCCATGCATATGCACACACTGCATTTATGTATCTAGATGTTTACAGACTTATTTACATAATTTAGAGATAAGTATTGTGTTTATCAGTGAGGAAATTGAGCGCTTGACTTACTAATAAAAATCCCTCTGTGAACTAGAAGAAAATTCTAAAGAATGCATATCATTTAAGGAAGGATATAGAGAAACTGATGTTTTGCCATTTTAACCAAAAGAAAGGGGTTATTTGTCCCAATATAGAGCTTTCCCAGAAAAATTCCACATCTATAGTGAGTTACTACATCAATGTGTTAGGTATGGCTGAAACAGAAATTGAGGAAGAATGTAAAGTGCTTTGAGTAATTTTGAAAAGAGATATTCAAGTTCAGGACTTGGGGAAAAAAACAATCAAAGAACTAGGTGGCAGGAATAGGAAGAACACATGAGTTTTCAACAGATCAAAAAAAAAAAACAGTGTGTGGCTGGGGAAATAGCTCAACTTGTAGGACATTAGACTTGCATGTTCAGGGTTTCCTATTTGACCCTTTGTGTCACAAGTAGCCGAGTAAGTGCTGTGGTTTGTCTGTCTCATGTGAAACTGTCTCTCATGTGTGAGAAATAAAATAAGCCTTTGTTTTAAATAGGTGGTAGGTAGCATGAAAAGGGAACAGACATTGCTTCTCTGTTCTGTTAGAAAGACTACAATCTGAGTGGAATTTATTTGTTTGTTTATTTATTTTTGTCACCGGGGTTATCACTGGGATTTGGTTATTGCATGATGACTTTAGCACTCATGGTGGCCATTTTTCTTTTCTTTTTCTCTTTCCTTTCATAAAAGCTGAGGAGAGACACCTGCATTACTGCTGCACTGGGGGCTTGAACCTTGCTCGTTGTACGTAATAATGTGTGCGCTCTCCTGAGTACATCACCAGAAGATCCCTGAGTGAGATCTGATAAGGGTAGCTGGACTAAGGGAAGTGACCATGAGGGAACAGTTGAAGTGGATCCTCCCCCAGCATATAAAATTCATGGCTTTGGGGGGGCCGGGTGGTGGTGCACTTTGTTAAGTGCGCACATTACAGTGTGCAAGGATCCAGGTTCAAACCTCTGGTCCCCACCTGCAGGGGGGCAAGCTTCAAGAGTGGTGAAGTAGGGCTACAGGTGTCTCTCTGTCTCTCTCCCTCTCTATCTTCTCTCAATCTCTCTCTGTCTCTATACAATAATAAATAAAAAAAGATAAAAAAACTCATGACTTTTTTTCTTTTAATTTGTATTATCTTTATTTATTGGTTAGAGACAGCCAGAAATTGAGAGGGAAGAGTGAGATAGGGCGAGAGAGATAGAGAGGCACCTGCAACACTGCTTCCACACTAGCAAAGCTTTCCTCCTGCAGGTAGGACCAGACACTTGAACCCGGGTCCTTGCACATTTTAACATGTGTGCTCAACCAGCTGTGCCACTACCCGACCCCAAACTCATGGCTTTTTATGCCTACTCTTATGCACAAAGGCAACAAGAGAAGCAGGCAAAGATGAAGAGGAAAAATAATAGACCTGCCTGTGAGCTGGAGGAAACCATTGAAGACCTTTGATTTTTAAAATACATGTGCACGGCTGACCTCAGCCTTGGCCACTGGTACTCCTACCTCATTTTAAAAGGCTGCCCCATGCTCTGATTTCTTCATGTGTCAACACATGGTACCACCAAGCTTCTGTTCCTGGTTGCCAGATGTACAGGTCCCAGTGTGTTGGTGCTGCCAAAGCTGAATTGCTTTTTCAGCAGAAAATATTCAGGGTGGAATTTCACTCTAGGTAGGAATTTCTTCTTTCCCAACTTTACCCTTTTTAAGACCTTCATTAATGATTTTAGATTCCTTACCCAAAATTTTTGTTTTTCTGTCTCTTGTCACTGCTTATCTAGAAGTAGGCACCCTGGCATATGTTTTTACTGCTAAAGAATCTTGATTCTCATTTGCTTTTGCTTCAGTACAAAGATGACTTTGTTCATATTGACAATTTTGTTCGAAGAAGAAGAAGAAGGAGAAGAAAAAGAAGAAGGGAGAGAGAGAAATATGGAGAGAAAGTCTCACTGTGTATAAGTTTGCCTGTGAGCTTGCATGTGTTTTTTGTTTTTCTCTCTTAATGATTTTACATTTGTTTTGGAAAGTGGAAAGGAAAAATGCAAATAGTCTTGTAGATATTCAACAGTGTTCAACTATAGTTTTTGTATGACCTGAATAGATGGGATTGTTGAAGTACAAGCCTATCAATTTAAATGGTAATAAATGAAAAAACAGTGTTATTTTCAAAAGGTTTCTAATTGCATTGAAGGGTGGGTTAAGCGTGGAAACCTGGGTCCAGGCCCAGGATCTGGGGTGGAGAGAGTAGAGTTGGTAAGCATTCATGAATCTTGGAAAAGTGCAGTCAGTAGCTGAAAAGCTTGATTGGCTGCTTGTACCAAGCTGAATGCAAATTCTTCTGGAGTGGTGCTTTAAATAATTTGTTGGCTTCACTCTTAATTAGGCTAAACATTGATTTGCTTGTATGATTCATTCACAATAATGGTACAATTAATTACTAAGGTTGGGAGTAAGGGTGGGGGGGGTGGGGAAGCCCTGGTTGCTGAGAATTGTTGGGTAAGAAGAAAAATTGACATGAATGGGCAAGTCTGGACTGGAGGACTGACCCCGTGGAGTACTAGGGAAAAGAGGGAGGCTGGGGGGTGGTGGCTTTTTTGTAGCCAGAGGCAATATAGCAATAGGACACAGTTTGCTGCTTTTGATAATATTAGTTTCATATGATCACTTTCAAGAGCACACAGGTTAAATTATGCAGCAGATCCAAAGTATTGAAAGTTTATGGTTAGTGTTCTCTCAAGTGATGAGGCTTTAAAACATTAAAGAAAAACTCCATCATTGTGAACACTCAGGGCATGGTTACTTTTCAGGGAAAATTGATGTGTATGATAGCCAGAGGCTTGAGATTTATCCAAAGTTAACATAGTTTGATTGAATAAACTCATCTGAGATGGACTAGCTTTTGGTGAGAAAAGGACATTTCTATGACAAGTATTCCATTTGCAATCTGTGAGTCCAAAGTCATTCTTGAGAGATTGGTGAACTGCAGTAGACAGTGATCTGTTAATAAACTTCTCGAGAGTTTGAATATTCCCCTGTGAAGATAACAGTAATTGCAGCACAATTGTATGCACTACTCTGGTTACTTGGTTAAGAATGTCTACAACTTCTATTTATTTATTTATTTATTTATTTTAATATTCTTATTGTTACCAGGGTTATAACTGGGGCTTGTAGCCTGCACTATAAACTCAGTGTTCCTGGAAGCCATTTTTCCTCTTCCTTTTTTTTTTTCTTTCTTTTTTTTCTAACTTTCTTTTTATTTACTAGGATAGGGAGAAAGGTGGGGAAGACAGAGGAGAGAGACAGACACCTGAAGCACTACTTCACCACTCCTGAAGCTCCCCTTCACCATTTTTTAAAAATAAGGTTATTTGTTGTTGTTGTTGCTGAGTTTGGTGAGCTCTTTTATATTTTTGTTATTAGCCTCTTGTCTGATGTATGGCATGTAGAGATCTCCCATTCTGTGAGGGTCTCTTTGTTTGGGTGGTAGTATCTTTTGCTATGCAGAAGCTTTTCAATTTGATGTAGTCCCACTAGTTAATTTCTGTATTTATCTTCCTTGCAATTGGATTTGTGTCATTGATTATGTCATTGGATTTTGTGTCATTTGTGTCATTGCCTATGAAATTTAAATGGAAAAAAGTTCCACCAATATTTTTCTCTAAGTATTTGATAGTTTTTTTTGTCTAATATCCAAGTCCTTGATCTACTTGGAGTTTACTTTTGTTTCTGGTGAAATGTAGTGGTTCAGTTTCATTATTCACCTTTCAACCATTCCCCAACACCATTTATTGAAGAGACCCTCCTTTCTCCATTTAATACTTTGGACCCCCTTGTCAAAAAATCAGATATCCCTATGTATGGATTAGCTAGAATTTTGACTTAATCACTAGCTAGTGATTAACATAGATAAGAAAAATGGAGATTAGAGCAATAAGATAAGAGGGATAAAAGATAGTAGACATAACAGAGATAATAGTGATAACAGAGATGAGATAAGGGAACAAAGAGACTGAGACAGGTTTTGATTTGGTCACACAACAGGTTTGTGACAAATCTGGGTTGGAAACCGAATTCTTTCACCTATTGTCCAGTGGCTAAATCTAGATTCTAGCAAGCATTGGCTTGCTGTCCAGTGGTCTTAGAGAGATGAGCTCCAATGAGGAATCAAAATGCTCTCCTTTGTCTTCTTCACAGGCAGTGTGCTTGGCTGCTAAACTCCAAATTAAGCGCTAGGAGGATCTCTTCTTCACCTCTTTTCCACCCACTGGCCACACAAATTGGTACTCATCTGTGGTTTAATGAGTTTCTGAAGAAATTCTAGTTGTATTTTGTTGAGTTTTCAGGTGATTTAAAAAATTAAAAAAAATATTTATTTATTCCCTTTTGTTGCCCTTGTTGTTTTATCATTGTTGTGTTTATTACTGTTGTTGTTATTGATGTTGTCAATAGGACAGAGAGAAATGGAGAGAGGAGGGAAAGACAGAGAGGAGGAGAGAAAGAGAGACACCTGTAGACCTGCTTCACTGCTTGTGAAGCAACTCCCCTGCAGGTGGGGAGCCGGGGGCTTGAACTGGGATCCTTATGCAGGTCCTTGCACTTTGCACCACCTGCGCTTAACCTACTGTGCTAACGCTGACTCCCTCAGGTGATTTTTTTGTTATTATTTTTCTAGTTTCACAGGCTAGCTGTCTGAAACTGCTCCTACTTCATATGTGTCATATCTTGTTTTTCTGTAATTTCCTATCCAAACCAGCACACTCTTGAAAATGAAAAAGTATGTTGTTAATAATAACATAGGAGCACAGAGGTGAACCTGGCCCAGATACATTTTATCAAGTGAGTTATCTGGCTCCAACCTGCAGGTGGAAACTTCAGGAGTGGTGGGGCACTGATGAAGGTATCTCTTCCTCTCTTCCCCCTACCTCTATATTTCTGTCTGTCTCTATCAAAAAAAGAAAGAAAATGAAAAAAAAATGGTGATTTTGTCATACTGGTACTGGTTGCAAATAAGAATAAACTTTAATATATAATCTCAAAATAAAAAGATACAAATGAGCAATTTATTCATGCCTCTCCTAGGAAGTGTCTTCAGCATCTTTTTTGTGTGTATCTATTTAGCATCAAGTTAGTATTTTTTTTCCTGTGATAGAGTAGTATTTTTTTTCCTGTGATAACCTGCCTTTTTAGAGTAGTATTTTTTTTCCTGTGATAACCTGCCTTTTTAATTTTTTAAAAAAATATTATTCACCTTGAAAATGCTCCAGAAGGAAGGTTAAATCAGGAGATTTATACTGTTCAGATGATAGGGGCGCTAAGACTCTTGGCAGGTTTTTTTCCTCCTCCTCTTTATAGTGTAGCACAAATGTGAGTCATCAGATTATAGGTGCCACCTACCACTTTAATTTAGGGACAATGCTGTAATGCACTTTCAGTTAGGCATGAGAAAGTACCTGCTTTTAAAACTATTTCCAGCCTTGGCATATTTTACTGCATCCTGAACATGGGCAAATAATTCTTTGTAAATCACTTAACACTTCCTGTGAGCCTCTTGTGACAACAATGATTTATATGCATATCCTTTCCATAGGAAATGAGTTTGAATTTGACTTCAGGAAGTAAGAATTAGATTGAAAGTGGAAGTATAAATAAAAAAGGCTCTATAGCATCCTTCTAGCTCATAATGTCATAGCATCCCTAATCAGAGAAATCACTGGAACCACTGGAATGTCCCTTTTACTTTGTAGAAGGAAGCAGAAAATTCCCTGTGTTATAAAAAAACAAACAAACAAACAAAAAAAACAGAGGTGTGCTAGTGTGAAGTTCAGATTTATTATCATTCTTGGATAAATTAAAATGAAAATGACACTCCTACCCTCAAGAAAAGGCCCCGGAGGCTTCTGAAATTCACCAAGGACTTCTGTGTATCACTTAACAAATTACTGAGATTCCCCCTCCCTGTACTTGTTTCAGTCTTGAGCTTTGCTGTAATGCTTGCCTTCATTCTGGTTGTGTCCCAAATCCATGCAATCACCTATGTCCATTAAGGGACGCTTCTTGGTTTTTATTTTACCAGATATCTCCCTCTGATAGCTGGGACTTAGCCCCATGCCTGTCTTCTTGAGGTACTTTTTTTTCCTGACTTCAGAAATGGAGGAATGATTTTTTTTAAAAAAATAAATAAACAGGTCAGAAAAGTGCTATATTTTCTCTTTACCTGTTGCTTGCTCTTAGGTGGCAACAATCATAGGTAAACTAAAAATGAAAGACTTTGGAGTTGAAACCAAAGGTAGTGCTTGGAGGTTTGAAGATGTTGGAGAGAAATTGATTCCCTCTCTCTCTGCCTTTTTTTTTTTTTACCACCATGTTAATTGCTGGAACTCAATGTCTCTGCTTCTGGCAACCATTTTTTCTTTCCCCTAGATAGAGGGTGACAGAGAGAGATGGAGAGGAAGGGAGAGACAGACAAGAAGAGACACTGCAGCACTCCTCCATCTCTTGGGGAGCTTCCAGCCTGCAGGTGTTCCCATGTGGTGAGCCTGGACTTAGGCCTGGGTCCTCATACATGGTGATAGGTGGGCTCTCCTGGGTGAGATACCTGCTAGCCCCCATTAAGTATGTTTTCAAGAAGACAACTGAAGCTTTAGTCTTGACTTAGTTTACTAAATGTAGAACCACAGGCAAACTGTTTAAGGCAAATGTCTTTGGGCCTTGACATCTATGTCTGTGAACTGAAAAAGAACAACTTTTAAAATAGTTTTGTTGGGAGCTGGGCGGTAGGGCGGTGGCACAAAGCACAAGGACCGGCATAAGGATCCCAGTTTGAGCCCCCAAATCCTCATCTGCTGGGGGGGGGTCACTTCACAGGCAGTGAAGCAGGTCTGCAGGTGTCTGTCTTTCTCTCTCCCTCTCTGTCTTCCCCTCCTCTCTCCATTTCTCTTTGTCCTATCCTGCAACGATGACATAAACAATAACAATAATAACTACAACAATAAATCAACAAGGGCAAAAAAAGGGAATAAATAACTAATTAAAAAAATAAAATAAAATAGTTTTGTTGCCGTCAGGGTTATTGCTGGGGCTCAGTGTCTGCGCTGTGAATCCACTGCTTCCAGTGGCCTTTTTTTCTTTTCCCTTCTATTTTATTTGCTATCACAGGGAGAAGTCGAGAAGGGAAGGAGAGACAGGGAGAAAGAGAGACACCCACCTCACTGTTTCATCACTTGTGAAGCATCCCCACTGCAAGTGGGAGCAGGGCCTTGAACCCAGGTCTTTGAATATGGTAATGTGTGCATTCAGCTGGCCTGACCCCTGAAAATAGTTTTGAGGAGTCCGTGAGATGATGAATACAGAGTTCATGCAGGGTAAGTAAAATAGCTCACTTAGTACACTGATTTACCATGTGCACAACCCAGGGTTGAACCTGGTCCCCACTGCATTGAAGGATGCTTTGGTGCTGTGGTCTCTCTCTCTCTCTCTGAACCAACTATTTCAGAGTGGTGAAACACTAGCAAGGACAAGCCAATCAACAGAGCAAGTATCTATGCAATGGCAAAAAGGATGTAGCCTTTTAATGATGTTGTTCATGTCTCTTTAGACTGTATTTTAGCAGAAAGTTTTGAAAACAAGTCTGCCTTTCCTTTTCAATGGCATGTTCTGGGTACAAGCATATGCTTAGTGCTGGGCATGGCACTGGAGTCTGGTGGCACAATCTTAGATTCTTGGTTTGGGATCAGTTTTCCAAGATAGTGTCCTTTTTTTAAAAAAATTTTTTTATTTAAGAAAGGATTAATGAACAAAAACATAAGGTAGGAGGGGTACAACTCCACACAATTCCCACCACCCAATCCCCATAACCCACCCCCTCCCATCCATGGTAGCTTTCCCATTCTCTAGCCCTCTGGGAGCATGGACCCAGGGTCGTTGAGGGTTGCTGAAGGTAGAAGGTCTGGCTTCTGTAATTGCTTCCCCGCTGAACATGGGTGTTGACTGGTCGGTCCATACTCCCAGTCTGCCTCTCTCTTTCCCTAGTAAGGTGTGTCTCTGGGGAAGCTGAGCTCCAGGACACATTGGTGGGGTCTTCAATCCAGCATCCTGGTGACATCTGGAACCTGGTGATTGAAAAGAGAGTTAACATATGAAGCCAAACAATTTGTTGAGCAATCATGGATCCCAAGCTTGGAATAGTGGAGAGGAAGTGTTAGGGAGGTACTCACTGCAAACTCTAGTGTACTTCTGCTTTCAGGTATATATTTTGCAGTAGTTTATGGATACGTGTGAACATAAGCTCTCTCTCACAGAAACTGGTGTATATCTAGGTTATGGGACTTTGTTAGAAAGTGAACTACCTGAGATGAAATTAGAGTGTACTATAAAAGGAAAGGTCTCACCTGAGTAATGAAGCTGAAGGGTTGTCATTCCACACGTGAAGTCTCTGGATACAGTCTGAGGTGAAGCATGTTGAGGTGGCAATCGTTGCGTTGTTTTTTTTTTTTTTTTTTTTTTTTTTTTAAGAAAGGAGACATTAACAAAACCATAGAATAAGAGGGGTACAATTCCGCACAATTCATATAACTCAATCTCCACATCCCATCCCCTCCCCTGATAGCCTTCCCATTCTCTATCTCTCTGGGAGTATGGATCCAGGGTCATTGTGGGTTGCAGAGGGTGGAAGGTCTGGTTGCTTTCCCGCTGAACATGGGCGTTGACTGGTCCATCCATACTCCCAGTCTGCCTCTCTCTTTCCCTAGTAGGGTGGGGCTCTGAGGAAGCGGAGCTCCAGTACACATTGATGGGGTTGTCTGCCCAGGGAAGTCTGGTCAGCATCTTGCTGGCATCCAGAACCTGGTGGCTAAAAAGAGAGTTAATATACAAAGCCAAACAAATTGTTGAACAATCATAGACCTAAAGACTGGAATAGTGCAGATGAAGTGTTGGGGGGTATTCCCTGCATGCTCTTGTGTACTTCTGCTTTCAGGTATATATTTTTCCCTTAGTTTATGGGCACATGTGAACCTATGCTCTATCTCAGGGGACCTGGACTATATCTAGGTTTGGGGACTTTATTGGGGAGCAGACAACCTGGAATAGAATTAGAGAATACTATGAAAGGAAAGGTCTCACCCGAGTGATGAAGCTGAAGGGTTGTCATTCCACACCTGAAGTCTCTGGTCACAGTCTGAAGTGAAACATGTTGGGGTGGCACTCGTTGTGTTGATTAGGTTGCGATCCACGGATGCAATATTATTTGATTTGAATTGAGAGCAGCATGCAGAAAAGTGGGCCCCACCCTAAGGTTCCAGGACTGGGGGAAATATAGGCTCTATAGTGGAAATGTGAGGTTCCTGATGTCTTAGGGTTCAAGAAGACAATGGATAGTTATTGTTATCATCACATTATTTGGTGATAGGGTTAACTTTGGAAAGTCCCTTTGTTAGGGTTTGGGGGTATAATACCCAGCATCTTGTATATAGCTGTGCCACCGGTTACTTCTGTTCTCCCTGGTCTAGGCTTTTGGGAGAGACAACATATCAAAGACAGCCTATGTATTAAAAAGACTCAGTCTGTGTTTTAAGAAGTTCTAGACATACGATCAATTTTTCGCCTCTCATATTAATTAAATAGTGGTATATATGTTTACACTTTAATAGGATTGTACATAAACATCACTCCTACCACCAAAAGACTGTGTCCCATCCCCCCCGCCCCATCCCCCCAACCCCGCCATGCTGGGAAGCCCAATGGCCACCCTCCCCTTCACCACAGTGTTTTTACATTGGTGCCCTGCTGTCTTTCTCTTTTTTTAAATTTTATTTATTTTATCATTTTATTGGGGGGTGTTAATGGTTTATAGTACAGTTGTTAACACATGGATTCAGTTTCTCATCTCATCATGATTGCTGTCTGCAAACCACTCTCATCCCCACCATAGGTCCTTTCCCACTATTACGCACCAGAACTCGAAACTTCTGCTGACCCCCTCCCCCCAGCCCTCTCTCTGACCTCCTCCTCTGGAGTCCTTTGCCTTGATGCAGTACACCAAACCAAGCTCATTTTACTTTGTATTTCCCACTTCTGTTCTTTTTTTTTAATATTATTTATTTATTTATTTATTTATTATTGGATAGAGATGGAGAGAAATTGAGGGGAAGGGGTGGAACAGAGACAGAGAGATGCCTGCAGCCCTACATCAATACTTATGAAGCTTTCCTTCTGCATGTGGGGACCAACGGCTTGAACAGAGTCGTTGTGCATTGTAATGTGTGCACTTAACCAGGTGCATCACTTCCTGCCCCCACCCCCATTTCAATTCTTATTTCTGAAATTGGTGTCATTTTTTACTCAGATATTTATATCTGGAGATGCCTACTGATCAAAACGATATCTAGGGGGAAATTCTTTTTTTTTTTAATTTTTAAATTTTTTATTTTCCCTTTTGTTGCCCTTGTTGTTTTTATTGTTGTAGTAGTTATTACTGTTGTTATTGATGTCTCATTGTTAGTTAGGACAGAGAGAAATAGAGAGAGGAGGGGAAGACAGAGAGGGGGAGAGAAAGACACCTGCAGACCTGCTTCACTGCCTGTGAATCGACTCCCCTGCAGGTGGGGAGCCAGGGTCTTTTTCTTATCTTTATTTATTTACTGGATAGAGACAGCCAGAAATCAAGAGGTAAGAGAGTGATAGAGAGGGAGACAGAGACAAAGAGACACCTGCAGCCCAGCTTCACCACTTATGAAGCTTTCCCCCTGCAGGTGGGAACTGGGGGCTCAAACCTGGGTCCTTGCACACTGTAACATGTGCACTCAACCAGGTGTGCCACCACCTGGCCCTGAAAATTCTTTATCTATTTCAACCTCAAGTTTGGACTCATTTTTTATGCCTAATTTTAATGACTGATTTTACCCAAGCATTGAGGTACCTAAAAAAAGCTAAAAGGAGACTTCATTTTCTGTGGTTTGTCAAGATTAGATATGTTAAACAAATATTCTTTTTTTAAAAAAATTTTATTTATAAAAAGGAAACACTGACATAAACCATAGGTTAAGAGGAGTACAACTCTACACAATTCCCACCCCTAGAACTCTGTATCCTCTCCTGTTGTTAAAGTTCCGGGCTCCAGCAGGCCGGGCTAGCTTCGCGGCAGTAGACAGAGACTTGGGGACACACTGCTGGGCAGAGAAGCTGTATTTCTTTATTCACGAGCAACAATTCAAAGACTAACCTAAAACTAATCACCACACAGATCTGTCCTGCATCTGTCCTCCGGCGGCCATGGCAAGAACTCTGGAAGTCCCTAGGGTTCCGGGGCAGAGAGAAGGGGGCCCACGAAACTAGCTGGGGCCAAACCACAATCTCCGGGGGGGGGGGGGGGGGGGCGCGGGGCGGGGAGAGACCAAACCAATGTGAAGCATAGCAACACCCTCCCTTCCCCGATAGTTTCCTTATTCTTTAACCCTTTGGGAGTATGGACCCAGCAGGTGGGAGGTCTGACTTCTGTAATTACTTTCCTGCTGAAATGGGCGTTGACAGGTTGATCCATACTCCCAGACTGCCTCTTTCCCTAGTGGGGCAGGGCACTGGGGAAGTGGGGCTCCAGGACACATGGTGGGGTTGTTTGCCCAGGGAAGTCCGGTTGGCATCATGATAGCATCTGGAACCTGGTGGCTGAAAGAAGAGTTAACATATAAAGCCAAATAAATTGTTGACTAATCATGAACCCAAAGGCTGGAATAGTGCAGATGAAGATTTGGGGGTCTTTGTTTTGTAGATAGTTGACATATTTTTATTATATTCCAAAGGGCCCATGACTATACTAATTTATTTTTTTTTTCCTTTCCTGAGTCTGACATCTTATATGCAGGTGGATCCAAGTTATTGTCTGGGGAGATGATGTCATGGCTGAAAAAGGACCAGAAAGCTGGATCAGGAAGAGAGTAGCTCCCAAATATAGAAAAGGTGTATAAATATTGTTGACTGTAAACCCCATTGATTTGATCTGATCTGGGGCCCATATTTAGCTTAGGAGCCTCTGCATCCCTGTAGATCTGAGCTCACATTCTGTGGTCATGAGTAGGAACATTCCAAGCTGCCCCAATATCAGGACCCACCTTCCTCAGGTGTAGCATAGAGTATGTTGTCCAGCCTCCTTTCAGAGGATGGAACATTCTCAACCATTGTTGATCCACGTTGAGGGCAAGGTCCTATTGGGGCCCACAAAGGAGTCTACTGTGTTGTTCTGATATAAATGACTGGTAACAATGAAAGGAAGGATTTATTCGAGGTCTAGGCCCATCATGTCAAACAGACATTCTTGTGGCTTTTACTAGGACTGTACGTTACTGTGACTGCCCCCAAGGAAACACAACATTGGGCAAACAAGAAAAAGAAAGATTTGCTGAATGGAATGAAATAATGTTTCCTGTGCCTAGTCAGTTATTTAACTTTAAGCCACTTCTGGAAGAGAAGAGGGTTTTTTTTTTCTTCTTCTTCTTTTTTTTTTTTTGCCTCTGTGATGCTCTGGAAAAATCTGTGTCATTCTGCCTGTAGGTTTTCCACCTGACTCAGAGCTGTGACATTTCATCATCTTTCTCATTGACCTCAGTGTCTAAAGAAGCTGTGACTAGGGGGTCAGGTGGTAGCGCAGCTGGTTAAGCACATGTGTTGCAAAGCTCAAGGACTGGCATAGGGGTCCCGGTTCAAGTCCCTGGCTCCCCACCTGTTAAGGGGTCGCTTCACAGGTGGTGAAGCAGGTCTGCAGGTGTCTATCTTTCTCTCTTCCTCTCTGTCTTCCCCTCCTCTCTCTATTTCTCTCTGTCCTATCTAACAATGACAATATCAATAACAACAAAAATAATAACTACAACAGTAAAATAACAAGGGCAACCTGGGGAATGTTATGCATGTACAAACTATTGTACTTACTGTTGAATGTAAAACATTAATTCCCCAATAAAAAATAGTACTAATAAAAAAATAACAAGGGCACCAAAAGAGAAATAAAAGCAAAAAAATAAAAAAAAGAAAGAATCTGTGACTATATCTGTAGTTGAGCCATGGTTTTGAAGACTACAAGTAAATATCAGAAGTAAAATTTAAAAATTTAATTTAGAGACCTAATTTTATAGGAAACTGTTTATATAACTATTAGTTTTTTTTAATGAAGGGATATGCATCTAAATTTAGGAAGTATGTTTTTCTGAAGAATTCTCTTTTTGAATTTTTGGTCCTTTAAAATATTTTAAGGTATCTGATTATTAAATAGAAATTAGGCAGACTGGTAGCTGATGGTGGAACATACTTATTGGGATTTATATTCTTATTTCTCTTCCTTAATCTAATAACTAAAATAAACAAAATTTATTATGAGCCCATCTATATTACATTATTTTTTCCAGATGTAATTTTTGCTGACTTTTATTATACCTATATATTCAATGCAATCCTTTCTACAATGTGTAAATAGGTTTTCTTATACTAAAAAATCACAAGGAAGATCATTATGTCTTCTGTTTACATCCTTCTCTCAGTTTTATTGCACCATAGTGAATAAATATTGTGCATTTTTATGTGTACAATTTTTTACTTTAAAATATGTAAACATTGTGAAATGTTTTCCATTATTAACATACCTATCACCTCATTTTTTACTTTCTGCTCAACTTTTATTTTATTTTACTTATTAGTGATTTAATATTGATTTACAAAATTACCTGAATTGTGAACTTCCAGTCTCTCCATTGCAGACCACCACGGTTTCCCAAAGGTTGCAGACATGGTTTAACCATCATTTCTACAACAGTCTGTCTAGATTTGTACATAATTGCCCCCCTTTTCTTCCAGATCCAGTCTTTTCTTCCCCTCTAGGCCACTCATGATCCTATTACTACATCCATATGTTCCTCCCTTTTTCCTCTTCTCTCTCCAGGTCCTGATGGAGCTGGAGTTCAGAGCCCTCTTACTCTCTTCCTCCTATCATTTCTGCCCCACTGGGAGTATGGATCACAATAGTTTTTGGGGTGCAGAAGGTAGGGGTTCTGGCTTCTTTAATTGCTTCTCCACTGGACATGGACATTGGCAGGTGGATCCATATCTAGTACTATTTTCTAGTCTAGTACTATTTTCCCTAGTGGGGTAGAGCTCTGGACAGGCGAAGTTCCAGGACTCATTGGTGAAGGCATCTGCCCAGAGTGTCAGGATAGAATCATGTTAGCAGGTGCAGCTTGACCTATCACCTCATTTTGTAGGTGATGAAAATATTTTAAGATAGACTCTCTGGGTCAGGTAGTGGTGGCACTCAATGGAGTGCACAGGTTACCTGAGAAGGCTTAATGATTGGTGGAGCAGTGCTCTAGGTCTCTGTCTCTCTCTCGATCTCTCTCTCCTCCTTTCTTTGTTTTCTATGTCTCTCCCAATATCTCTATCTCTATAAATCAAACCAGGATTTGGCCACCAGGAGTGGTAGATTCATTGTGCAGGCACCAAACTCCAACTACCATACCAATAGTAGAAGTAAAAAAGATATGATCTCTTTAGCAAATTTCTAATGTACAATACAGTTTTCTCAATATAATCACAAGTAGTACATTAGCTCTCTAGAACTTATCCATCTTGCATAGCTGAAGCATTGTACTTTTGATTGGCACCTTCCACTCCCCCTCCTTTTTTGTAGATTGTACATATAAATGAGATATGCTGTATTTTTCTTTCTGTGCTGGGCTTATTTCATTTAGCATATTGTTCTTTTTGAAATATTTTTATTTATTGTTGGTTAGAAACAAGAGAAATTGAGAGAGAAGGTGGAGATAGAGAGGTAAAAAGAAAGACAAGACACCTGCAGCAAACTACTTGCAAAGCTTTTTGCCTGCAGGTGGAAAATAGAGGCTTGAACCTGGGTCCTTGCACATTGGAATGTGGGCACTTAATCAGGTGCACCACCACCCTGCCCCCATATTGTTCTTTTTAAAAACAAACATAGAATCACAACTGTATCTTCAAGTTTCTTTTCTTTTTCCTTTGGGATCTATCCAGGCATGATATTACCAGATAACATGATATTTCTAGTTTTAATTATTTTGAGGACTTTCCATACTGTTTAACATAGAAACGGCACCAATTTACATTCCCACCAACAGTATAGAAAGAGTTTCTTTTCTCTCATCCTTGCCAGCCCTTGTGATTTTTCTGTATGCTTAATAACCACTCCTCTAAGAGGTATATGATGATAGCTCATTTTGATTTAGAGCTGCATTTCCGTGATGGTTAGTGGTGTTGGATATTTTTCCATGTCTTCTCTTGAGAATTATATCTTTAATATTACTGATGCTTCTATTAACCATTTCGCCAAAGAATAACTTAGTTTCCTAACTAAGTTATTGTTAATCATATTCATGATTGTTAGTCATATTCATGTTTAGGGGAGCAATCTAAATACTAGGAATGCCAGATTGGTATGAAGAAAAAACAAAATATTCAGCAATATTCAAAATATATTTAGCTGTAAATATAGTGTTTCCCTCAAATGTTTGACAGCACACAGATGTGTTACTGCCTTGAAAATGTCCTATTTTTGAATATAAAATAATCTCACTCATTAGCAGGACTTAATACAATAGAGATGGGAAAGGAGAGCACAAAGAGAAACATGGAGTGGACGTCACAGATCGCACCAAAGCAAAGGACTCTGGGGAGGGAGACAACTTGGGAGTCTGGTACATATGAAATTGTATGCATATGTCAACGACTTCACTTTAAACATTAACCCCTCAAAAAAAAGAAAAGAAAATGTCCTGTTTCGACTTAGCTCTTGTCTGCTTGTAACTTATTTCCCTATGACCTAGTTCTCAGTCTAGTTTCTGTCTTTAAATTGTCATTATATGTCTTAACTAAGATATGCCTTCAGTTACATCAATTGTTCTATTGGTGCAAACCCCCATTTTTGTTTAGCATCATATCAAAGGTTATGTCTAGAAAGACAAATTGTATTTTCTAAGGAGACAATGAAATTAGTTCTACGTGCCCTTGCCTGAATGTATCTGGGCTTGCTTTGGGGTTGGACTCTGCTTCAGGTCTGGCTACTTGTCTTCATATTTAATAATTTTAGACGATGCTTCTCTACACCTTTCAATTTGCCAGGCACTGCTGCATGATTTATATCTGCCGTTTTCCTGAATGCTCATGAAAGTCTTAGGAGGAGAGACCACTTGCAGGGGTTAAGTGGTTTGCTGCCAACTGAGTAGCTGATGGATCAGGCAGAGGAAGAATTCAGAGGTGCAGTTTCAACCACACTGAGCTTCCCCAGTTAGAAAATAAATGATAGGGATGGACAGTGGTGCACCTGGTTAAGTGCTTATGCTACTACTACAGGGACTTGGGCTCAAGATCCCTCTCCCTATCTGCTGGGGGCGGCTCATAAGATTTCTCTCTCTTCCTCTCTATCCCCTTTCCCTCTCAATTTCTCTCTGCCATTATCCAATTAAATAAAGTTTAAAATTTTTTTTTAAGAATGGGGGCCAGGCAGTGGCACACTGGGTTAAACGCACATAATGCGAAGCACAAAGACCGGCACAGGGATCTCGGTTTGAGCCCCCGGCTCCTCACCTGCTGGGGGTCACTTTACAAGTGGTGAAGCAAGTCTGCAGGTGTCTGTCTTTCTCTCCTTCTCTCTGTTTTCTCCTCCTCTCATTTTCTATCTGTCTTATCTAACAACTACAACAACAGCAACACAGCAACAATAATAATAGCAGCAAAAACAACAGTGGAAGAAAATGGCTTCCAGGAGCAGTAGGTTCATGGTGCAGGTACCAAGCCCCAACAATAACCTTGGAAAAGACACACATACACAACTTAAAAAAAAATGATTAAGTTCCTTACTGACAAAGTGCATCTATTTATTGATTTATTTTCTTTAAATGAGAGAGATACAGAGGGAGAGACACAGAGAAAGAGAGTGAGTGAGAGTCTGTCAGAGAGAGAGACCAACCAGAGCACTGCTCAGCTCTGTCTTATAGTAGGCTGGGGACTGAACGTGGGACATCAGAGCCTCAGGTATGAAAGTCTTTTTGCATCAGCACTATGCTATCTCTCCAGTCCATGTTATTTTTAAAATCAACTTTATATATCAGGTACTAGAGAGCTCTCAGGTTGTATTGTATCCTCCAGTGAATGTTGGGGGGGTTGTTTGTGTTTGATTTTTGCCAGAAAATCAATGCTGAGTCATTACTTTATACTGGAAAAAAATAAAAGAGTGTTATTGTTATTGAGTTAGGGTGAAATAGGAAGCACTCCTGTTAAAGGTCAGGATCCAGATGCCTCTCAGTAACTTTCTCTTATCTTATGTTTTTGAATTTTGCATCTGCCCTGAGCCTTTCAGTTTGTCATGGAGGCAGTCAGCTTAAGGAATCAGCACTATGGCCAATCTCCAGAGTCTATAGTAATAAGCTGAAAGTAACAAGAGCACAATTAAAGACAGTTTGATGTCTTACACTCAGATCTAAAAGTACTCCAGAAAGAAAACATAAAACATAGCTTTGCTTTAATCGGAATTTGTTTAGTAAGGTTCTTCAAGTCTGGCATGACTGGTGGACTGGCTAGAAATCACTCGTGTGTCCTGATTATTAAAAGTGTGCAAATCTTAATAACAGTATTGTTTTCATAAAAGAAAAAAACCCCACAAATAGTGGTATTTTGCAGGCTCAGCACACGGATAGCACATTCTACTTAGGCCTCCAGCCATATGCTAAGAGGTTTATTGACCATCTGCTTGCATTTGGAGGCCAGACCATTCTAATCAAGAGCATTCTGGGGGTTCGGGTGGTAACGCAGTGGGTTAAGCACACGTGGCGCAAAGCGCAAGGACCAGCATAAGGATCCTGGTTCGAGCCCTTGGCTCCCCACCTGCAGGGGAGTCACTTCACGGGCAGTGAAACAGGTCTGCAGGTGTCTATCTTTCTCTTTCCCTCTGTCTTCCCCATCTCTCTCCATTTCTGTCTGTCCTATCCAACAATGAACACATTAACAATAACAATAATAACCACAACAAGGCTACAACAACACGGGCAACAAAAGGGGGAAAATGGCCTCCAGGAGCAGTGGATTCATGGTGCAGGCACTGAGCCCCAGCCCTGGAGGCAAAAAAAAAAAAGAGCATTCTGATGATTTTATTGGAGGAACTGTTAAATCTGGGTTTTTGCCTGGGGAATATTGTTGCTATCTTTAAATACTTGAAAGAGCTGTCATGTACAGTTGGGATGGGATTTAATCTGTGCAGTGCCAGAGGACAGAGAGCAAAGAGATGAATGGATCCCAGTTACAGAGAATCTGTTTGGGCTTCATGTAAGCAAGAGCTTTTTAATTCTGAAAAACACCTCAAACTAAGAGAATAAACTGAGTGTTTTGTTGGTAACAAAGTGCATGTAAGTTCCTTACTCCTCAGAGTGCTTAAGCAGCTACTGGATAAGCCACCTGTCCTGCAGAACGCAATAAAATTTCTGCTCAGGTGACTAGTTAAGTTGGGTGATCTCTAGTGTCTCTTCTATGCCCCAAATAGTTAATATTCTGAAAAATGAAATATACTTTATTGAGCAATGAAACAAAATAATACCCTATAACATTAAATCTAGGTGAAGACGTAAGCTCTAATTTTTTAAAAACCCTTTATTTATTTATTGGATAGAGACAGGCATCGAAAGAGAAAGGGGAAGTAGAGAGGAAGGGAGACAGAGAGACACCTATAACACAGCTTTACCACTCGCAAAGTAATTCCGTGAGCACTGTAATATGTGCATTCAATCAGATGTGCCACCACCCTGGAAAATGAGCTCTATTACAGAAAGTATCTTCTCAGGAAATAGAAACTTTTTATTGTACAAGAAAATAAATTTACTTGGCCAGCTTTTTACAGATTGAAATGTCTAGGAAGACCAATGATGAAGACTCATTGATATTTTTATATTTAATTTTCTATATTATTATAATATAGTTACCCATTTATTTTTATTTTTTAATATTTATTTAATCCCTTTTGTTACCCTTGTTGATTTATTGTTATATTATTATTGTTATTGATGTTGTTGTTGGATAGGACAGAGGGAAATGGATTGAGGAGGGGAAGACAGAGACGGGGAAAGAAAGACACCTGCAGACCTGTTTCACTGCTTGTGAAGCGACCCCTCTGCAGGTGGGGAGCCGGGGGCTCGAACTGAGATCCTTACGCTGGCCCTTGAGCTTTGCGCCACCTGTACTTAACCCGCTGCTCTACTGCCCGACTCCCAGTTACCTGTTTTTTAAAGACATGGAATTATAACCCTGGCATTCTTTTGTCATCAGGCTTATTGCTAGAGCTTGCTACCTTCCCAATTCTAGTATTTTATTTCTTTTATGGTGAGAGACAAAGCTAGACAGAGAGAGGAGAGACATTGCCCCACTGCGCTAGCCCCCCCACTCACCCCATGCAGGTACTCACAAGTGGTGGCCTACCACATTTTTGAGCAGGTAGCTTAATATTTCTCTCCTTGGTCACACTTGCAAAAGGTCTTATTTTCCATTTTCTTTTCTTTCTTCTTTCTTTCTTCCTTCCTTTCTTTTTCTTTTTCTTTTTCTTTTTCTTTTTTTTTTTTTTTGCCTCCAGTGGTTACTGCTGGGGCTCAGTGTCTGCACTACGAATCCAGTACTCCTGGAGGCCATTTTTTCCCTTTTGTTACCCTTGTTGTTTACCTTTGTTGTAGTTACTATTGTTGTTGTTATTGTTGTTATTGCTGTTGTTGTTGTTGGATAGGACAGAGAGAAATGGAGAGAGGAGAAGACAGAGAGGGAGAAAGAAAGCTAGATACCTGCAGACCTGCTATACCACCGGTGAAGTGCCCCCCCCCAGATGCGAAGCTGGGGGCTTGAATGGGGATCCTTATGCCAGTCCTTGTGCTTTGTGCCATATGCACTTAACCCACTGCAGTACTGGCTGCCCCCCTCATTTTCCCTTTTCAAGCCATTTCATTTCCTTCTCTCTTCCAGAAAAAAAATATTGTCTGCCTCAGCTGGCCAGTCACATTGTCTCTCTCTTTGCTTTTTTCAAAATTGTTTTTTTAAGTTTTTCTTATATTTGATGGGACAGAGAGAAATTGAGAGTGGGGGGACAATAGAGAGTAAGAGTGAAGAATGAGAGAGAAACTTACAGCCCTGCTTCACTGTTCATGAAGCTTCCCCTTCCAGATAGGTACCAGGGGCTTCAACCTGGGTCCCTGCACATGGTAATGTGTTTGCTCAAGCAATGCACCATTGCCTTCCCGCCCCCTACAATTTTTCATAGAAGACTATCTGGAAATAAAATGCTCCTTCCTTCCTCTCCCTGTCATAGTGGTAATCAGAAAATTGAAAGTGTTTATGTATTATGTATATTGTTTAGAAGCATCAAAGACTTGCCTTGTGTGAATTTCCCTGGGGGGGAAAAATCCTTTGACTCTATTTCCACTGGCTAAGGATTTCTTTAATAAGTAGGTTAGCAAATCTTATTAACATTCTCACTACGATGTTAAAAACAACTATGCACTTGAAAGAATGGTGTAATAAAGCTATCCAAAATGTAGTGGCTTATAGCCAATTTATTTAGTGGCTCAAATAAGTAGCTGTTTTGTCTGCTCATGTATCTGTAGGTCAGCAATTCAAGCACAGCCTCATTCACATGCTGGCCTCCTCCTGCTGTCATTGAAGTCACCAGTCTCCAGCAGGCTCTTACAGTTTTGTTTGTATAGAGGCAATATTCCAGAACACACAAGCACAAGCCGAGAGAGCTCAATGCAAAATGACCTGAAAGATTTCCTTTGTGTCATGTCTGTGAATATTACATTGGTCAGAGCAGGTCACATGTTGGCAAGGAAGACAAATAAGTGAGGCTGAAGACGTGATCATCAAGAGTTATGACTACACTCATCTATCATAGTCTATGTGAACATTTTTTTTGATGCATGTACATTTTGGTTTGGACAGTGTAGTATGAGGATAGACTCTAAGACATAAATTTCCTTTATTGATAAACCCTTTTAGAAACTAATAAAGAGGGGTAGGTGAAAAGATGATTACTTGTGTTTACTTCTTTCATTGGAGGAAGGCTGTTGTGGACAAGCTTTAGTTACCCATTTATTTTTACTTATTTTTTAAATATTTATTTAATCCCTTTTGTTACCCTTGTTGATTTATTGTTATAGTTATTATTGTTGTTGTTATTGATGTCGTTGTTGGATAGGACAGAGAGAAATGGAGAGAGGAGGGGAAGACAGAGACGGGGAAAGAAAGACACCTGCAGACCTGTTTCACTGCTTGTGAAGCGACCCCTCTGCAGGTGGGGAGCCGGGGGCTCGAACTGAGATCCTTACGCTGGCCCTTGAGCTTTGCGCCACCTGTACTTAACCCGCTGCTCTACTGCCCGACTCCCAGTTACCTGTTTTTTAAAGACATGGAATTATAACCCTGGCATTCTTTTGTCATCAGGCTTATTGCTAGAGCTTGCTACCTTCCCAATTCTAGTATTTTATTTCTTTTATGGTGAGAGACAAAGCTAGACAGAGAGAGGAGAGACATTTCCCCCTGCGCTAGCCCCCCCACTGACCCCATGCAGGTACTCACAAGTGGTGGCCTGGGGCTTGATCAAGCACTGGCTCCATGTGCATAATGGTAATGTGTACTCTTTAACAGGTGAACCACTTGCTGGCTCCTTACCCTTAAAACTTGAACAATTTTATAAAGCTGAGTTACAAAAAATAAAAATAAAAGGTGCACCAGGGAAATATCTTTGGTAGTATGCTGCTTTGCCCTGTTCGTAACCCAGGTTTGAGCCTGGCTTCCTCTCTACATTGAAGGAAGCTTTGGTATTCTGGTCTCTTTCATTCTCTTGCCCATTCCCTGTTTCTATCTAATAAAAAAGGGAGAAAGTAGTGGTGTTATGCAGGGTGAAACCTCAGTGTTTGCATTCTGTCATAGCAAATAGGAGGTTGGAGACCATTGTTCCTATGATGGAGCAGTATAATAGTTTGGTGGAGGGTGAGACACACTGACACTTGTATTAGGAAACTGTGCAAATGTGCCCTTGAGACAACAGCAATCAATAAAGTGCCACTGAAGTTCAACACATTTTTTTCTTTTCAAAAATAATTTGGGGGTCAGGTGGTGGCGCACCCATTTGAGCACACATGTGCGAGGATCCGGGTTCCAACCCCTGCTCCCCACCTGCAGGGATGCTTCACAAGTGGTGAAGCCGGTCTGCAGGTCTCTCTCTTTCTTCCTAACCTACCTCCTCCTCTCCTCTCAATTTCTTTCTGTCCTATCAAGTAAAATAGAAAAGGGGGCGGGGCAGGGAATGGCCACTGGGGGCAGTGGCTTAGTAATGTTGGCATCAGGCTACAGCGATGACCCTGGTACCAATTAAGAAGAGAAGTTTCTGAATAATGGCAATAGTAGACATTACAGATAGAGAGACCTTTGTTGGCTTACAATGTATAATAAAATTATTGCTATGGATATGGATAGTATGGGCAGTCGTTTTATTTTTATTATTTTTGAAGGCTTTAAGTCACTCATACAACCTACCATAAGCCTGAGAAACCAGAAGGCTTATAGCCATAGATATTAAAAAGCATCCTGCTATTCTCCCACTCCTGATTTATCTGGACACTGTACCTTGACAACCGTATTACACTGACAGTGTTTTAATCAGGTGATGAACATCTGACCTTTTCCACCACAGTTAATCTTGCTTTATCAGCATCTACTAACATTTCTTTGTGATTTAAAGAAAATCACGACCTTTGCATTTGATATTCCTTGGTGGGAGAGATTAGAACATAAATCCCCCTTATTGATAAACTTGTTTAGAAACCAGTAGCGTGCAAAAGAGGCAGTAAACTAGTTGGGATGTGATGCTGTGGGCTTGGAAGGAAGCCACCACTACTCAGGTTTTGTGTGTGTTGGAAGTTAGTGGAGGGCATTCTACAGCAACCTATTATTGTTTCTTTGTTAAGCCCATTTGTTTTCAGTCATGCAAAATGGCATGTTTCTTTTAAAATTAAACCACATACTGAAATGTCTTTTTTTTTAATCTGCAAAACAAAGAGTTTTCATTAAATGTTGGAGGGGAAAGTCTTTTTAGGAAATATCAACAGAACTTTCCAATGAACATTCCTCTGAGCTGAAATAAATTCATGTTCCATGACTTTCCTGGGAACATCTTCCTTTGAAATTATAATTTTTTTCACACACACTTTACCAAAAATGAATCAAAATGGAGAATTAGTAAACTGGGAATAATTTGATATAAAACAATAGGGGTGAAATGTTTCTAAAGTCTTATAAATCACTTAGGCAAAGAATCCTAACAGTAATTTGAAATTCTTAAGTACACTTTACAGATTGATTAGAGATTTTTTTTTTATAAGCCATCATCTTCTATGCTCACCAAGTAAAGAGTGGGCTGAAAGTTACTTTAAAGTCATTTTATTGTAAGAAAAACAGCGAGATTCTGCCAGAACCCAAATGCCAGTCAAATTTCAATGAAACATTAGAGATTACAAGCTTTTTTATTTATATGAGAGCAATATTCATATCAAGGTGGAGCAAAGATTTTTCCAAAATGTGTCATATTCTGGTGAAACAATGAAAGACAAACTGGTCAAGTTATTTGCTCTATTTTGATAATTACTCCAGATTTGAGAAACCATAATGAAGTGCTTAACTTAATTTTTAAATTATTATTTGTATTTTACTTAGAGACAGAGAAAAATTGAGAGGGAAAGGGAAGATGAAGAAGAGAGAAAGAGAGACACCTGTAGCACTGCTTCACTCCTCCTGAAGCCCCCCCTTATAGGGGCTGGGAGTTTGAGCCCAGTACAAAACTTTCTTTTTTTATTATTATTTATTTATAAAAAGGAAACACTGACAAAACCATAGAATAAGAGTGGTACAACTCCACACAGTTCCCACCACCAGAGCTCTGTATCCTGTCCCCTCCCTTGATAGCTTTCCTATTCTTTAACCCTCTGGGAGTATGGACTCAAGGTCATTGTGGGATGCTGAAGATGGAAGGTCTGGCTTCAGTAATTGCTTCCCCGCTGAACATGGGCATTGACAGGTAGATTCATACTCCCAGCCTGCCTCTCTCTTTCCCTAGTGGGGCGGGCCTCTGGGGAATCAGAGCTCCAGGACCTATTGGAGGGAATTCTGATTGGTATCATGCTAGCATCTGGAACCTGGTGGCTGAAAAGAGAGTTAACATATAAAGCCAAACAAGTTGTTGACTAATCATGAACCTAAAGGCTGGAGTAGTACAGATGAAGAGTTGGGGGGGTCTCCATTATGTAGATAGTTAGTAGGTATATATTATTTATATCCCAAAGGGCCTGTGGCTGTACTAGTTTTTTTTTTTTTCCCTGAGTCTGAAATCTGATATGCAGGTGGATCCAAGTTATTGTCTGGGGAGATGATGTCATGGCTGGAAAAAGGACCAGAAAGCTGGATCAGGGAAGAGAGTAGCTTCCAAATATGGGAAAGATGTATAAATATTGTTGACTGTAAACCCCATTGATTTGATCTGATCTGGGGCCCTTATGTAGCTTAGGAGCCTGTGTGACCTCTGCATCCCTGTAGATCTGAGCTCACATTCTGTGGTCTTGAGTAGGAACGTTCCAAGTTGCCCCAATATCAAGACCCATCTTCTTCAGGTGAAACATAGAGTTAGAAAAAACATAGAGTTAGAGAAACATAGAGTTAGAGAAAACGAAGAAAGAGGTGAAAGAGCTTAAAAAGAGATTGAGAGACACTGAAAACAACAACAGAGACATATGGGATGATCTCAAAAGAAGTAACATTCGTATAATTGGCCTGCCAGAGGAAGAAAGAGAGGAATGGGAAGCAAACATTCTAGAGGAAATAATAGAAGAAAACTTCCAGACCTGAATAACAGAAAGGACATCAAGATTCAAGAGGCCCAGAGAGTACCAAACAGAATCAACCCAGACCTGAAGACACCAAGACACATCATAGTCACAATGAGAAGAAGTAAGGATAAAGAAAGGATCCTAAAGGCTGCAAGAGAGAAACAAAAAGTCACATTCAAGGGAAAACCCATAAGATTATCTGCAGACTTTTCCACTCAAACTCTAAAAGCCAGAAGGGAATGGCAAGATATCTATGGAGCCCTGAATGAAAAAGGGTTTCAACCAAGGATAATATATCCTGCTAGACTTTCATTCAAACTAGATGGAGGGATCAAAACCTTCTTAGACAAACAACAGTTAAAGGAGGCAACCATCACCAAGCCGGCCCTGAAAGAGGTACTAAAAGACCTCTTATAAACAAGAACATCACTATAATACTTGCAATATATCAGAGCAAACAAAAAAATTTTTTTTTGAACAATGGCACTACAATACATTAAATCCATAATGTCAATAAACGTCAATGGCTTAAACTCACCCATCAAAAGGCACAGGGTGGGGGGTTGGATCAGAAAACATAACCCAACCATATGCTGCTTGCAAGAATCCCATCTGTCACAACAAGATAAACACAGACTTAAAGTGAAAGGATGGAAAACTATCATACAGGCTAACGGACCACAAAAAAGGGCAGGAACAGCCATTCTCATCTCAGACACGATAGATTTTAAATTAAATAAAGTAATAAAAGATAGGCAAGGACATTACATAATGATTAGAGGATCAATCAGCCAGGAAGACTTAACAATTATTAACATCTGTGCACCCAATGAGGGACCATCTAAATACATCAAGCACCTACTGAAAGAATTTCAAAAGTACATCAATAGTAATACAATAATAGTGGGAGACTTCAATACCCCACTCTCACATTTAGACAGATCAACAAAGCAGAGAACCAATAAAGATACAAGAGAATTGAATAAAGAGATTGACAGACTAGACCTCTTGGACATTTTCAGACTCCTTCACCCCAAAAAACTGGAATACACTTTCTTTTCAAATCCACATAACACATACTCAAGGATAGACCACATGTTAGGCCACAAAGACAGCATCAGTAAATTCAAGAGCATTGAAATCATCCCAAGGATCTTCTCAGACCACAGTGGAGTAAAACTAACATTTAACAACAAACAGAAAATTATTAAAAGTCACAGAATTTGGAAACTAAACAACATACTCCTTTAGAACCACTGGGTCAGAGACTCACTCAAACAGGAAATTCAAATGTTCCTGGTAACAAATGAAAATGAAGACACAACCTATCAAAATATTTGGGACACAGCTAAAGCAGTACTGAGAGGGAAACTTATAGCCATACAATCACATATTAAACACCAAGAAGAAGCTCAAATGAATGACCTTACTGCACACCTCAATGACTTAGAGGAAGAGGAACAAAGGAACCCTAAAGCAACCAGAAGGACAGAAATCACTAAAGTTAGAGCAGAAATAAACAACATTGAAAATAAAAGAACCATACAAAAGATCAATGAAGCCAAATGTTGGTTCTTTGAAAGATTAAACAAAATTGACAAAGCCCTAGCCAGACTCACCAAACAAAAAAGAGAGAAGACTCAAATTAATAGAATTGTAAACGATGGAGGAGTTATCACAACTGACACCACAGAAATCCAGAGAATCCTGCGAAACTTCTATGAAGAACTATATGCCACCAAGCTAGAGAATCTGGAAGAAATGGAACAATTCCTAGAAACCTATGCTCTTCCAAAACTGAACCAAGAAGAACTACAAAATCTAAATGCACCAATCACAGACAAAGAAATTGAAATTGTTATTAAAATCTCCCCAACAACAAAAGTCCTGGACCAGATGGCTTCACAAACGAATTCTACAAAACTTTCAGAAAACAGTTAGTACCCATACTTCTTAAGCTTTTCCATAAGATTGAAGAAACAGAAATACTCCCTTCCACCTTCTATGAAGCCAACATCACCCTGATACCAAAAGCTGAAAGGGACAGAACAAAAAAGGAAAACTACAGACCAATATCTCTGATGAACATAGATGCCAAAATATTAAACAAGATCTTGGCCAACCAGATACAGCAACTCATCAAAAAGATTGTTCATCACGACCAAGTGGGATTCATCCCAGGAATGCAAGGTTGGTTCAACATCCGTAAGTCAATCAATGTCATTCACCACATCAATAAAAGCAATGCCAAAAACCACATGATTATCTCAATAGATGCAGAGAAAGCCTTTGACAAAATCCAACACCCATTCATGCTCAAAACTCTACAAAAGGGAGTCGGGCTGTAGCGCAGTGGGTTAAGCGCAGGTGGTGCAAAGCACAAGGACCGGCATAAGGATCCCGGTTTGAACCCCGGCTCCCCACCTGCAGGGGAGGCGCTTCACAGGCGGTGAAGCAGGTCTGCAGGTGTCTGTCTTTCTCTCCTCCTCTCTGTCTTCCCCTCCTCTCTCCATTTCTCTCTGTCCTATCCAACAACGACAACAACAACAATAATAACTACAACAATAAAAAAAAACAACAAGGGCAACAAAAGGGAATAAATAAAAAAAACAAAATATAAAAAAAAAGTTAAAAAACTCTACAAAAAATGGGAATAGATGGGAAATTCCTCAAGATAGTGGAGTCTGTATATAGCAAACCTACAGCCAACATCATACTCAATGGACAGAAGCTGAAAGCATTCCCCCTCAGATCGGGGACTAGACAGGGCTGTCCACTGTCACCGTTACTCTTCAACATAGTATTGGAAGTTCTTGCCATAGCAATCAGGCAATAGAAAGAATTCAAAGGAATACAGATTGGAAGGGAAGAAGTCAAGCTCTCACTATTTGCAGATGATATGATAGTATACTTAGAAAGACCTAAAGAATCCAGCAGAAAATTACTGGAAGGTATTAGGCAATATAGCAAGGTATCAGGCTACAAAATCAATGTACAAAAATCAGTGGCATTTCTTTATGCAAACACTAAATCTGAAGAAGATGACATCCAGAAATCACTCCCATTTACTGTTTCAGCAAAATCAATCAAATACCTAGGAATAAAGTTGACCAAAGAAGTGAAAGACTTGTATGCTGAAAACTATGAGTCGCTACTCAAGGAAATAGAAACTGATACCAAGAAATGGAATGATATCCCATGCTCATGTTGTGGAAGGATAAATATCATCAAAATGAATATTCTCCCCAGAGCCATATACAAATTTAATGCAATACCCATCAAAGTTCTTTAAGAGAATAGAACAAACACTACAATCATTTATCTGGAACCTGAAAACACCTAGAATTGCCAAAACCATCTTGAGTTAAAGAAACAGAAATGGAGGCACCACACTCCCAGACCTTAAAATATATTATAAAGCCATCATCATCAAAACAGCATGGTACTGGAACAAAAATAGGCACACAGACCAGTGGAATAGAATTGAAAGCCCAGAAATAAATCCCCACACCTACAGACATCTAATCTTTGATAAGAGGGCCCAAAGCATTAAATGGAAGAAGGAGGCTCTCTTCAATAAATGATGCTGGGAAAACTGGGTTGAAACATGCAGAAGAATGAAATTGAACCACTTTATCTCACCAGAAACAAAAATCAACTCCAAATGGATCAAAGACCTAGGTGTCAGGCCAGAAACAATCAAATACTTAGAGGAAAACATTGGTAAAACAGTTTCCCACCTACACCTCAAGGGCATCTTTGATAAATCAAACCCAATTGCAAGGAAGACTAAAGCAGAAACAAACCAATGGGACTACATCAAATTGAAAAGCTTCTGCACATCCAAAGAAACTATTAAACAAACAGAGAGACCCCTCACATTTGGGAGAAGATCTTCACATGCCAGACATCAGACAAGAAACTAATCACCAAAATATATAAAGAGCTCAGCAATCTTAGCACCAAAAAAGCAAATGACCCCATCCAAAAATGGGCAGAGGATATGAACAAAACATTCACCTCAGAGGAGATCCAAAAGGCTAACAAACATATGAAAAACTGCTCTAGGTCACTGATTGTCAGAGAAATGCAAATTAAGACAACACTAAGATACCACCTCACTCCTGTAAGAATGGCATACATCAAAAAGGACAGAAGCAACAAATGCTGGAGAGGATGTGGGGACAGAGGACCCCTTTACATTGCTGGTGGGAATGTAAATTGGTACAGCCTCTGTGGAGAGCAGTCTGGAAAACTCTCAGAAGTCTAGACATGGACCTTCCATATGACCCAATAATTCCTCTCCTGGGGTTATACCCCAAGGACTCCATAACACCCAACCAAAAAGAGGTGTGTACTCCTATGTTCATAGCAGCACAATTCATAATAGCTAAAACCTGGAAGCAACCCAGGTGCCCAACACCAGATGAGTGGCTCAGAAAGCTGTGGTATATATACACAATGGAATACTATGCAGCTATCAAGAACAATGAACCCACCTTCTCTGACCCATCTTGGACAGAGCTAGAAGGAATTATGTTAAGTGAGCTAAGTCAGAAAGTTAAAGATGAGTATGGGATGATCCCACTCATCAACAGAAGTTGACTAAGAAGATATGAAAGGGAAACTAAAAGCAGGACCCGACTAAATTGTAAGTAGGGCTCCAAAGTAAAAACCCTGTGGTGAGGGGTAGACATGCAGCTTCCTGGGCCAGTGGGGGGTGGGAGTGGGTGGGAGGGATGGGTCACAGTCTTTTGGTGGTGGGAATGGTGTTTATGTACACTCCTAGCAAAATGTAGGCATATAAATCACTAGTTAATTAATATGAGAGGGGGAAAGTCAATTGTATGTCTCAAAGTTTCTCAAAACACAAACTGAATCTTTTAAATATATAGGCTGTGTATTTGATATGCAGACTCTCTCAAAAGCTTAGACCAAGTAGATTAGAAGCATCCAATAGCACAGCTATATACAAGATACTGGATACTGTACAGCAAACCATAACAAAAGGACTTTTCAAAGTTAAACCAATTACCAAATAATGTGATGATAACATTAACTATCGATTGTCTTTTTGAACCCTAAGACAGCAGGAACCTCACATCTCCACTATAGAGCCCCTACTTCCCCCAGTGCTGGAACCCTTGGATAGGGCCCAATTTCCCGTATGCGTCTCCCAATCCATACCAAATAATATTGCGTCCGCTGATCACAACCTAACCAACGCAACGATTGCCACCTCAACATGCTTCACCTCAGACTGTGTCCAGATACTTCACGTGTGGAATGACAACCTTTCAGCTTCATTACATTCATTTCCTTTTATAGTACACTCTAATTTCATCTCAGGTGGTTCACTTTCTAACAAAGTCCCAAAACCTAGATATATACCAGTTTCTGTGAGAGAGAGCTTATGTTCACACGTATCCATAAACTACTGCAAAATATATACCTGAAAGCAGAAGTACACTAGAGTTTGCAGTGAGTACCTCCGTAACTCTTCCTCTCCACTATTCCAAGCTTTGGGTCCATGATTGCTCAACAATTTGTTTGGCTTTTTATGTTAACTCTCTTTTCAATCACTAGGTTCCTGATGCCATCAGGATGCTGTCCAGGCTTCCCTGGATTGAAGACCCCACCAATATGTCCTGGAGCTCAGCTTCCCCAGAGACACACCCTACTAGGGAAAGAGAGAGGCAGACTGGGAGCATGGACTGACCAGTCAACGCCCATGTTCAGCGGGGAAGCAATTACACAAGCCAGACCTTCTATCTTCTGCAACCCTCAATGACCCTGGGTCCATGCTCCCAGAGGGATAAAGTATGGGAAAGCTATCGGGGGTGGAAGTGGGATATGGAGATTGGGTGGTGGGAATTGTGTGGAGTTGTACCCCTCCTACCCTATGGTTTTGTTAATTAATTCTTTCTTAAATAAAAAAAATTAAAAAAAAAAAGAATAGGAAAACTATCCAGGAAGGGGATAGGATACAGAATTCTGGTGGTGGGAATAGTGTGGAGTTGTACCCCTCTTATCCTATGTTTTTTGTCAGTGTTTCCTATTTATAAATAAAATAAAAAAAATTATAAAAAAAAGAAAGTGAAAATAAATGTCATTTAAAAGGAAAAGTAATTTGAAGAAAGCAATGAACTGGGACTAGTTTGTTAAAATAGGCAAACTTAACTTGTCCGGAACAAACTGAGATGAATTGAATATACGGAACCCCAGCAGAATTTCTGCCTTTGTTCATTGTGTTTTAATTCTTATTGCTGACATAATAGACCCTGGCTGGGAGAGCAAGCCAGCAAGGAGCTTTTCCAAGGGAAAAAACAAAAGAAAATACCTCATATGGAAAATTCTCCAGTTTGTTGGTGCAGTGATATTTTGTTGATAAAATTTTGATGATTCCATTACATCTGAATTGAAGTGACTTCTTGTCTTATGTTGACATTTTTGGGGTCACAAATTTTACTGGAAAATAAAACCCCTGTGAATTATATTTATTTTAGTAGTACCTGAGTGAAATATACTAGGGAGAATAGGTTTTTCACTAAGATGCAGAGAATGACTAAGAATTATTCTTACCCCCCCCCACTTGTTCTAACATATTACTATATGTGTATATGATTTAATTCTTTTTTTTTTTTGGTGTCAGAATCTTATCATATGAGATTTCACTACAGTCAGACTTTATTCTTTATTTCAGATAGAGGAAGACACACAAGAGAATCTTATATTTTTATTTAATATATTTAGTAATGTTAAAATGTAAGGTTTTTAAGACCAGTATTAGTTCACTATATAAACATTTGAAAATAAAAAAATCAAGAAAACGTTATCTGTAATGAAGGTAGTTCAAAGATAGTTTAAAATTTTAAAAATATTATCTTTATGGCATAGAAACATTATAATAATCATCTTTGGTACAGCTACATTTATTTTCATTTTCATTTTTATTTATTTAAGAAAGGAGACATTAACTAAATCATAGGATGGAGGGAGGTACAACTCCACATAATTCCTGCCACCCAATCTCCATATCCCATCCCCTCCCCAATAGCTTTCCCATTCTCTATCCCTCTGGGAGGATGGACCCAGGGTCATTGTGGGTTGCAGAAGGTGGGAGGTCTGGCTTCTGTAATTGCTTCCACGCTGAACATGGACGTTGACTGGTTGATCCATACTCCCAGTCTGCCTCTCTCTTTCCCTAGTAGGGTGGGTCTCTGGGGAAGCTAAGCTCCAGGACACATTGGTGGGGTCTTCAGTCCAGGGAAGCCTGGCCAGCATCCTGATGACATCTGGAACCTGGTGGCTGAAAAGAGAGTTAACATACAAAGCCAAATAAATTGTTGAAGATTCATGGACCCAAAGGTTGGAATAGTGGAGATGAAGTGTACACTGCAAACTCTAGTGTACTACTGCTTTCAGGTATATATTTGCCCTAGTTTATGGATACCTGTGAACATATGCTCTATCTCCTGGAACCTGTTCTATATCTAGGTTTTGGGACTTTGTTAGGAAGTGAACCACCTGGGATGAAATTAGAGAATACTATGAAAGTAAAGGTCTCACCCAAGTGATGAAGCTGAAGGGTTGTCGTTCCACACCTGAAGTCTCTGGACACAGTCTGAAGTGAAGCATGCTGGGGTGGCACTCGTTCTGTTGATTAGGTTTCAGTCAGTGGATGCAATACTATTTGATAAGAATTGGGAGAAGCATACGGGAAAGTGGGCCCTACCCTAGGGTCCCAGGACTGGGGGAAGTTTAGACTCTATAGTGGAAATGTGAGGTTCCTGCTGTCTTAGGGTTCAAGAAGACAATGGATAGTTACTGTTATCATCACATTATTTGGTAATTGGGTTAACTTTGAAAAGTCCCTTTGTTAGACATACAATCAATTTTCCCCCTCTCATATTAATTAAATAGTGATTTATATTACTACAATTTAATAGGTGTGTACATAAACACCATTCCCATCACCAAAAAATTGTGTCCCATCCCACCCACCCACCCTCACCCCCCAAAAATACGTTTATTTTTGTTTTCTATGCATTTTGTCTTTACTGAGTATATCTGGACATAGAATGAAAATGAGTCTTATTTTTCTAACATTCTGTTGCACTGCATTGATTGCTACAGACATCCTCATAATTTTTATTAACAGCCTAGACACTGATATTTTCACTTCTACTGCTGCCTTCAAGATCTTTGTGTTAGAAGTACATCACTAAGGCATGTATATCTAAATGTAATATCTGCATTTATCTTGCTTAGCATACTTTGGGTCTCCCAGATTTAAAAGTCAATGTCCTCAGTGCATTTTGAGAAATTCCCTGTCATTCATTCTTTCTTACTTACTTTTTTTTATTGACTTAATAATGATCGACAAGACTGTGGGATAAGAGGGATACAATGCCATACAATTCCCACCACTAGAGTTCTGCATCCCATCCACTCCATTGGAAATTTTCCTATTCTTTATCCCTCTGGGAGTGTGGATCATTATGGGGTGCAGAAGGTTGAAGGTTTGGCTTCTGTAATTGCTTCTCTGCTGAACATGGACACTGACAGGTTGATCCATACCCCCATCCTGTTTCTGTCTTTTCCTAGAGGGGTAGGGCTCTGGGGAGGTGGGGTTCCAGGATACATTGGTGAAGTCATCTGCCCAGTGAAGTCAGAATGGTGTCATGATAGCATCTGCAACTTGGTGGTTGAAAAGCATCAAGATATAAAAGCACAACAATTTTTTTAATAATTAGAAACCTTAAGGTAAGACTATAGCAGATACAATTTGGGGTCTTCATGTTGAAAGGAGCTAAGTAGTCTATCTTAGGTATATTCCAATGGGCATATAACATAATTTGGACCACTTGTTTTCGGTTTCATATCCCTCTCAATCCCTTTACCTTATGCTACATCTTTCTTTTTCTCTCTGTGCTATTCTACTAAAGTAGCCATGACTTTTCTTTTTTCTAATATTTATTTATTTATTCTCTTTTATTGCCCTTTTTATTGTTGTAGTTGTAGTCGTTGTTGGTGTCATCACTGTTGGATAGGACAGAGAGAAATGGAGAGAGGAGGGGAAGACAGAGATGGGGAGAGAAAGACACCATCAGACCTTCTTCACCACCTGTGAAGCGAAGCCCCTGCAGATGGGGAGCCGGGATCTTTATGCCAGTCCTTAGGCTTTGCACCACTTGCACTTAACCCACTGTGCTACCGCCCAACTCCGTCATGGATTTTCTTTTCAAGTGAGATGACTAATGAATACCAAATCCCTGGTATAATGTCAATATAGTAAACAAGACTAATGATACATTTCACAGGAACAAGTTTCTAATAGTACCCATTGCCATAGGATTTCAACATGTTCACTTCTTCTCTTTTAAAAGTGACTTGTATAGGGCCAATAAAATAACTTACTAAGTGGAGGAGACCATAGTGCCAAAGCTTGCTTCAATGTCCTGGGGGTCAGCTTCAATACTGGGTCACACACGTGGCTGCTTTGGCACTGTGGTTTTTTCACTCTCACTCTGCCTCTGTCTCTCTCTATCTCTCTTAAAAAAGTAACTTAGGGGGCTGGGTAGTAGTGCAGTGGGTTAAGTGCACATGGCCATGGCACAAGGACTGGCATAAGGATACTGGTTCGAGCACCGGGCTCCCCACCTGCAGGGGGGTCGCTTCACAAGCGGCGAACCAGGTCTGCAGGTGTCTATCTTTCTCTCCCCCTCTGTCTTCCCCTCCTCTCTCCATTTCTCTCTGTCCTATCCAACAACGACCACAGTAACAATAACAATAATAATAACTACAACAGCAATAAACAACAAGGACAGCAAAAGGAAAAAAATAGCTTCCAGGAGCAGTGGAGCACAACCCTAGAAGAAAAAAAAGTAACTTGTATAGACTAGGTAAAATCAGGCAATATTTTTTTAATAGATAAAACATAAATCAGAAGTCATCACAGTGTTGTAATCTAGAGACAGTCAGTTGACATCTGCACCTCCATTTATACATGTGTCTTTGTGTGTATGTCTCCAAAAGTTCCTTACTAAATGAACAATGCTACACATCATTTCTAATAGATTGTCTTTTATTTTGCAAAATTATAAGATCTCAGGTGCATAGTCACTCTTAGATGCTGTATGTAAGTCTCCATACCCACCACCAAAATTCTGCAATAACCACAGTACTTCTTACAAAGTCCGAGAAACAGTGGTGACCAGCAGCATCTGCAAAAGCGGGGTGCCTCTGAATGTATGTTTCTTTTATATGCTTGGTTCAGTGACCAAAGATTGTGAACTACAATGCTGAACTGACATGAAATAATATACTTGCACATAACATAACTCTTACATATTAAGGACTGAAATTTGATTGTTAGTACATTCATTTAGAAGTCTCTTATTTGTTTATTATGGAAAGCTGTTGTTACATTTCTGCAAATTAGAATACACATATTGGACTTGGAGAAATATAATTGACTACAGTGAATCACAAAGAATGATGTAAAATATTTAACAGTGACTGCCAGTGGGAGTTGCATGGGGAGTAGGTTGAGAGCCCATTTGAGGTTGCTCTGAATGATCAACGGTAATTTGAAAACTGGATTTAAGTGTTCCCTCAAGGAACACATAGTGGGAAAGACCATTGCTTCTTTTTTTCTAAATTTCTTTATTAGGGAATTAATGTTTTATATTCAACAGTAAATACAATAGTTTGTACAGGCATAACATTTCCCAGTTTTCCATATAACAATACAACCCCCACTAGGTCCTCTGTCATCCTTTTTGGCTCTGTATTCTCCCCACCCACCCACCCCAGAGTCTTTTACTTTGGTGCTACATGTCAATTCCAGTTCAGGTTCTACTTGTGTTTTCTCTTCTGATCTTGTTTTTCATCTTCAGCCTGAGAGTGAGATCATCCCACATTCATCCTTCTGTTTCTGATTTATTTCACTTAACATGAATTTTTCAAAGTCCATGAAAGATTGGCTGAAAACGGTGAAGTCACTATTTTTTTTTTATTTAAGAAAGGATTAATTAACAAAACCATAGGGTAGGAGGGGTACAACTCCACACAATTCCCACCGCCCAATTTCCATATCCCACCCCCTCCCCCGATAGCTTTCCCATTCTCTATCCCTCTGGGAGCATGGACCCAGGGTCATTGTGGGTTGCAGAAGGTAGAAGGTCTGGCTTCTGTAATTGCTTCCCCGCTGAATATGGGCGTTGACTGGTCGGTCCATACTCCCAGTCTGCCTCTCTCTTTCCCTAGTAGGGTGGGTCTCTGGGGAAGCTGAGCTCCAGGACATATTGGTGGGGTCTTCAATCCAGGGAATTCTGGCCAGCATCCTGATGACACCTGGAACCTGGTGACTGAAAAGAGAGTTAACATACAAAGCCAAACAAATTGTTGAGCAATCCTGGACCCAAAGCTTGGAAAAGTGGAGAGGAAGTATTAGGGAGGTACTCACTGCAAGCTCTAGTGTACTTCTGCTTTCTTACTTTGGTGCCATACTCCAAACTCAGTCAATTTCTGCTTTGCGTTTCTACTTCTTTTTTTTTTTTTACATGCATAACATTCCCCAGATTCCCATTTAACAATACAACCCCCACTATTTCATTCATCATTTTTCATGGACCTGTATTCTCCCCACTCACCCACCCACCCCAGAGTCTTTTACTTTGGTGTAATACTCCAATTCCATTTCAGGTTCGACTTGTGTTTTCTTTTCTAATCTTGTTTTTCAACTTCGGCCTGAGAGTGAGATCATCCCATATTCATCCTTCTGTTTCTGACTTATTTCACTCAACATGACATTCCCACCAGCAGTGTAAGAGGGTTCCTTTGACCCCACACCCTCTCCAGCATTTGCTGCTGTTACCTTTTCTGATGTATGACATTCTCACAGGAGGGAAGTGGTATCTCATTGTTGTCTTGATTTGCATTTCTCTGACAATCAGAGACTTGGAGCATTTTTTCATGTGTTTCTCGGCCTTTTGGATCTCTTCTGTGGAGAATATTCTGTCCATGTCCTCCCCCTCAATGACCCTGGGTCCATGCTCCCAGAGGGATAGAGAATGGGAAAGCTATCAGGGGAGGGGATGGGTTATGGAGATTGGGTGGTGGGAATTGTGTGGAGTTGTACCCCTCCTACCTTATGGTTGTGTTAATTAATCCTTTATTAAATAAAAAAAAAAGGAACCCTCCTGCACTGCTTTCAGGAAAGTAAATTGGTCCAGCTTCTGTGGAGAGCAGTCTGGAGAACTCTCAGAAGGCTAGAAATGGACCTACCCTATGATCCTGTAATTCCTCTCCTGGGGATATATCCTAAGGAACCCAACACACCCATCCACAAAGATCTGTGTACACATGTTCTTAGCAGCATGACTTGTAATAGCCAAAACCTGGGAGCAACCCAGGTGTCCAACAACAGATAAGTAGCTGAGCAAGTTGTGGCATATATAAACAATTGAATACTAGTCATCTATAAAAAATAGTGACTCTCTCTCACAGAAACTGGTATATATCTAGGTTATGGGACTTTGTTAGAAAGTGAACCACCTGAGATGAAATTAGAGTGTACTATAAAAGGAAAGGTCTCATCCGAGTAATGAAGCTGAAGGGTTGTCATTCCACACGTGAAGTCTCTGGACACAGTCTGAGGTGAAGCATGTTGAGGTGGCAATCGTTGCGTTGGTTAGGTTGTGATTGATGGATGCAATATTATTTGGTATGGATTGGGAGATGCATACGGGAAATTGGGCCCTATCCAAGGGTTCCAGCACTGGGGGAAGTAGGGGCTCTATAGTGGAGATGTGAGGTTCCTGCTGTCTTAGGGTTCAAAAAGACAATCGATAGTTAATGTTATCATCACATTATTTGGTAATTGGTTTAACTTTGAAAAGTCCTTTTGTTATGGTTTGCTGTACAGTATCCAGTATCTTGTATATAGCTGTGCTCTTGGAAGCTTCTAATCTACTTGGGCTAGGCTTTTGAGAGGGTCCGCATATCAAATACACAGCCTATATATTAAAAAGATTCAGTTTGTGTTTTGAGAAACTTTGAGACATACAATTGATTTTCCCCCTCTCATATTAATTAACTAGTGATTTATATGTCTACATTTTGCTAGGAGTGTACATAAACACCATTCCCACCACCAAAAGACTGTGACCTATCCCTCCCACCCACTCCCACCCCCCACTGGCCCAGGAGGCTGCATGTCTACCCAGGAGGGTTCCTTTGAACCCACAACCTCTCCAGCGTTTGCTGCTGTTATCTTTTCTGATGTATGATATTGTCACAGGAGTGAAGTGGTATCTCATTGTTGTCTTGATTTGCATTTTCTGACAATCAGAGACTTGGAGCATTTTTTCATGTGTTTCTGAGCCTTTTGGATCTCTTCTGTGGTGAGTATTTTGTCCATGTCGTCTCCCCATTTTTGCATGGGGTTATTTGTTTTCTTATTGTTGAGTTTGGCAAGCTCTTTATATATTTTGGTTATTAAACTCTTGACTGATGTATGGCATGTAAAGATCTTCTCCCATTCTGTGAGGAGTTTCTTGGTTTGGGTCGTGGTTTCTTTTGCTCTACAGAAGCTTTTTAATTTGATGTAGTCCCATAGGTTTATGCTTGCCTTAGTCTTCTTTGTAATTGGATTCGTTTCATTGAAGATGTCTTTAAAATTGATGCGGAAGGGGGTCGGGCGGTGGTGCAGTGGGTTGGGTGGTGGCGCAGTGCGTTAAGCGCATGTGGCGCAAAGTGCAGGGACCGGCGTAAGGATCCCGGTTCGAGCCCCCGGCTCCCCACCTGGGGAGTCGCTTCATGGGCGACTATCTTTCTCTCCCCCTCTCTCTGTCTTCCCCTCCTCTCTCCATTTCTCTTTGTTCTATCCAACAACAAAGCAACGTCAACAATGGCAATAACAACCGCAACGAGGCTGCAACAACTAGGGCAATAAAAAGGGGGAAAAATGGCCTCCAGGAGCGGTGGATTCATGGTGCAGGCACCGAGCCCAGCAATAACCCTGGAGGAGAAAAAAAAAAGAAAAGAATTGATGCGGAAAAGAGTTCTGTCAATATTTTCCTCTAAGTATCTGATAGTTTGTGGTCTAACATCCAAGTCCTTGACCCACTTGGAATTTACTTTTGTGTTTGGTGAAATGCAGTGGTTCAGTTTCATTCTTCTGCATGTTTCAACCCATTGTTTCCAACACCATTTGTTGAAGCAACTCTGCTTTCCCCATTTAAATGTCTGGGCACCTTTGTCAAAGATTAGATGTCTATAGGTATGGGGGCTTACTTCTGGGCTCTCAATTCTATTCCACTTGTCAGTGTAAGACCATTGCTTCTTAATTACAAGTAACTTTTTCCCTTGTGAGTGTCTCAGGGTTACTTCAGAACCCAACTGTACCTAACAGGTGGTGACCATTTGGGGATTATGTTTCAGAGTGATTCAAGGGGTTCAGGTTGTGGTCCACCTGGTTGAACACACATGTTAATATATGCAAGGACCTGGGTTTGAGCTCCTGCTTCCCATCTGCAAGGGGGACACATGATGAGTGGTGAAACAGTGCTGCAAGTATTTCTCTTTCTCCCCCTTTCCTTCTTAATTTATCTCTGTCCTATCTAATATAAAAGGAAACAAGTAAAAAAAAAATGGGGTTTAAAGGACCTTTTAAGTTGCAAACAGTATCTTCTTTTAATAGATAATATTTATTGTGGGCAAGGGATGTGGCAAGGGTGTTAGCAATATGGGGTGTTAGTTCCCTTCCTCCAAATCTCAAGAAGACTTAAGACATTCTATCCAATTTTGTAGTACTTGTCTCTGATAAATTATTTTTAAAGAGAGATGTACAAGTAGGCACAACTTTATTCCTTTCAAAATTATTTTCTGATTTCTGAGACAGGTTTTCAGAATTTGTTCCTCTTGTGTATAAGGTGATATTATTCATTGCTTTTTAGTCACTGCTTTTGCTTCAGACATCACTGGAATGAAAATTAGGCCAACAGGCAGTTTTGCTTTCTAGAGAACTCATTTGTATTTGAAATTTAGTTTTGGCTTTACAAATGTAAGGCCCAACATGTCTTCACTGCTACATCTTCTTTAGCTGTGATTTTATTCTATATTCTACTCACAATCTATTCATGGTTTGGTTCCCCAGCTTTTCCAAAGACTGGTTGATATTTGTGAAAATAATTCTCAAGATTTGGGTCTTCGAAATTTTTTTCTAACTTGTAAGATTCTAATCAGATTTAAGACCTTTTTTTTTTTAAATTTGGGGAGGTATTTTTTAAAACATTTTTTATGTTTATTTTCCCTTTTGTTGCTCTTGTTGTTTGTTTTTATTGTTGTTGCAGTTATTGTTGTGTTATTGATGTCGTTGTTGCTGGATAGGACAGAGAGAAATGGAGAGAGGAGGGGAAGACAGAGAGGGGGAGAGAAAGACACCTGGAGACCTGCTTCACTGCTTGTGAAATGACTCCCCTGCAGGTGGGAGCCAGAGGTCCAACCAGGATTCAGATCCTTGTGCTTTGCATCACATGCACTTAACCCGCTGTGATACTTCCCGACTCCTATTGATATATATATATATATTTTAATTATATTTATTTATTTATTCCCTTTTGTTGTCCTTGTTTTATTGTTGTAGTTATTATTGATGTCATCGTTGTTGGATAGGAAAGAGAGAAATGGAGAGAGGAGGGGAAGACAGAGGGGGAGTGAAAGACAGACACCTGCAGACCTGCTTCACAGCCTCTGAAGCGACTCCCCTGTAGGTGGGGAGCCAGGGGCTCAAACCGGGATCCTTATGCCGGTCCTTGTGCTTTGCGCCACCTGTGCTTAACCCGCTGCGCTACCGCCCGACTCCCTCCTATTGATATTTTATTACTACTACTACTAGTAATAATTATTTCTGCCTGATAACTCATTTTCAAGATATATGGAATAAATTAATTTTCATTAAAGAGCTTAGATACTATCTTCAGGTGGGTTGTATGTGGTACAGTGGATAAAGTGTTAGACTCTCAAGCTTGAGGTCCCAATTTTGATTTCTGGAGTGACATGTACCAGAGTGATGTTCTGGTATTCTCTCTGTCCCACCTTTTCCTTCTCATAAATAAATATGCTTTTTAAAAAGAAAAAAATCAATAGATTCAAAATAAAAGACATTATTTTCAGTTTGTGGCATTTTCTGACTCTAAGAAATAGACTTTATTTCTTGTTATTTAAATACACATCTTTAATATTTTTTAATTTATTCCCTTTTGTTGACCTTGTTGTTTTATTGTTGTTGTTATTGATGTCTTTGTTGGATAGGACAGAGAGAAATGGAGATGGAGAGAGGAGAGGAAGATAGAGGGGGAGAGAAAGATAGACACCTGCAGACCTGCTTCACCGCTTGTGAAGCAACTTTATTTCTTTCTAGTTTCTACATACCATGAACACAATGACTTTGAATGAGACAATTTTATTTGTATACATTCTCTCCCAGGGCACCACTGATGGAGCATTTTGCTGCATTTCCAAAGTGGGGAATATGTTTTTTGACCTGATTCAAGCTAGCATTAAGTCTAGGCCAGCATTTCTTAGTGTGGAAACTGATCAGCCTTAAGAGATATTTATGATAAGAAAATTGATTTAAAAATTTGTGAATGGGGGCCGAGCATGGAGCAACCTGGTTAAGCACACATAGTGCTAACCTAAAGGACATGCACAAAGAACAAGGCTTTAACCCCCCACTCCACCCCCCTCCCCCCTGCAGGGGTGGTGCTTTACAAGCAGACAAGCAGGTTGCAGTTGTCTTTATCCCTCTCTATCTCCCCTCCCCTCTCAATTTCTCTCTGTCCTACTTAATAAAATTGAAAAACAGCCACCAGGAGCAATGAATTTGTAATGAGAGCACTGAGCCCCAGCAATAACCCTGGAGGCAAAAAAAACCAAACCAACCAAAAACAAAACCAAACTGTGAGTGTGCTGGGGCTCATGTGGAGTGACTCCAGCCAGGAAGGTAAGCTGGTTCTCCCTTTCTGGCTCTAAGGAGCCCAGAGATCAGAAAGGAGACACCAGGGAGTATTTTGATATGAAAACTTGATTTATTTGGGGGTGGGCTTGGGTTTATATAGAGATATAAACAAAGAACATTCTTCAAATATGTCAGAAATTACAGGTTTCTTAAAGGTCAGCTTGCCCCTATGGTAGGGGGCTGGTATGACAAGAATTGATGCAGATACATAAAGGTCAAGATAATTAGTCTTCTGATGCAGGCATTTAATTATCCAAAGGCATTTGAGAGGAGAATAGGGGTTAAACCAGTTAAGGTGAGACAGAGAGAAGATAAACAAGGATTGATGTAAATTAAGGACATCAAAGGACACTGTTAGGAGTATGTGATAAGGTGTGTTCTCCTTTGTGATCAGAAGGTGAGGTGAACTCTGAGTAAATGAACCTTAAAGCAGGCAGCCATATGGCCTGCTGCTAGCAGGGAGAAACTGTGAGATTTCTGTGGGCTTGAGAGTCTAACAAGGGCGAGCTGACTTTTCCCTCTTGGCTCATCTCTATGGAGAGAGGCTAACAAGCGGGGTGTCTTTCCAGACCTCCATCCAAGGATGGGAGAGCTCCCTTAAGCTCTACCAAGCTTTCACATAGTCCCACATGAGTGGAAGTTCTCTGAGTGGAGGATGCTGAATAGTACACAGTCACATCTAAGCCCAGGACTCTAGCATTTCTGTCATGTGTGAAGCTACCACCCATTTTAAACCCATGTGAGAAATGCATACCAACAAAGGTATTGAGGATTAAGTGAATTCAAATGTTTTTCTCCTGAAGTTTCAACAATTAGATGAATAGTCCAGGAAGTAGCACAGTGGTAGAATCCTAAACTTGAAAAATTGATTCATTATATATAAGGCAGGGAGAGACTAGCAGTTCAGTTCAGAGTTAAGTTCCTAGCATCACACATACCAAAGTGACATTCTGGATCTCTATTTGTAAAATAAAGTTGGAAATCTTAAAAATTAAAATGATGAAATTAGATTCAAACATTTTATTATCCAAAAGTTACTCCACAGTTTTCCAGCAATTTAAAATGCTACTGTGAGATGTTTGTTTTCAGAAGTGTTTGAAGGTGAAATTTTGCACTGATGGTTGATTATCTAAAAGATGCTAAGATTTAGAAAATGATCTTCCGTTTAAATGTTTTCGTACCTCACACATGAAAGCTTTTGTATAGCTTCTAGTATCACAGTTCATTCCTCTGAAGTGTATACATTAGAACTTGTGGGCATCTTTAATGCACTGGAATTAATTAGAACTTAATCTGTTGGATCTTTGATCTAAAGATCTCAAAGCATCTTGCCTGCCTATATTAGCTCATTATTTCTTCATTCTATCCCTTCGAGGTAGTTGTTAAGTACTACTCCTTATTGTACAAATGAGGTACAAATGAAGCTGAGTTAGGCTTAGGGGACTTGCTGAAATTCATAGAGTTAAGTGAACAGCAGAGAAGCAATAAAGACATAGTCCCTTGACTTGAGAGATTTTTCAACCTTTTCACAGACCCTCTCTCTAATACCACTCTAAAATGCTACATTGTCCCAGAAAATCAGCACGTGTTTACATTGTTGCCCAGTGCTTTAGCAAATTAAAATGGACTTAATGGACTTTAATAGAACAGCATTCTTCCTGTTACACTTAGAAAGTAAAAACCTGCAGAGAACATACTAGTTCTAAGTGTGGACGACCATCTTATTGATGGAAAATCCCCCCTGGACTTTTTTCTGTACATTTAAAAAATATTTATTTATTTTAAAGTGAGCAATACATTGACATAGAAAGAGACCAGTTCTTGTTTATGGTGGTCTTGGGGGCTTGAGCCTGGAACTTGGAAGCCTCTTTGCATAGCCATTATGCTATCTTACCAGATCTCTGTGCACTTTTTAAATTCCCTGAGTCTTAGAATAATGGGACTGTTAAGATTTTTCAGGGTCTAACTTTACTGAATTGTAGTGTACTCTTTCAAAGGATGCTTGACAAGCCACTCTGCTTGAACACTTTGGGAGATGACAGGTTGTCTCATTTCAAGAAATTTCATTCTACTGAGGAAAATGCTAACAACTAATCCAGAAAATATTTACTGATACATCTAACTCTTGTGTAAATATTACATAAAGTAGATATCAAATTATATATGTATACATATATAGAAAGAACACTGTCTGACCTCAAGAATCTTAGTCAAGTTCATTTCATTTTTTTAAATGAGAAGTTTCTTTATTATCTTTATTTATTTATTGGATATAGACATTCAGAAATTGAGAGGAGGGGTGAGTAAGTAGGAGAGAGAGACAGAGAGACGTCTGCAGTCCTGCTTCACCACTTGTGAAGCTTTCCCCCTGCAGGTGGGGGTTGGGGGCTTGAACCTGGGTCCTTTTGCACTGTAATCTGTGTGCTTAACCAGGAGCACCACCACCAGGCCCTTCAAGTTCATTTCTGAACATTAGTTTCTTCATCTGTTCAATGAAGCATTCACCTCTATTTATTTATTTATTTTTCCAGGATTAAATGATTTAAGAGTCTGCACCCTGATAACTTCCCAGGAAGTTTTAGTTTTGATTATCTGTGTATTGTAGCCCAGAAAAAAATACATTTATCATTTCATTTTTGAATTTATTTCTCATTATATTTCCTTAGATTGTCCTATCATTTCTTACTGCAATTAGAATAGTAGTTGCATACTAATTAGTCTCCTTGTTTCTACCTTCAGCTTTTGCAATTCAGTCTTCCCATAATGAAGCAGAAGTGTGCTTAATAAAATGTAAATCTGGGCATGCTAATCCCCATTTAAAAATCATCTGCTCTTTATATACTTCACGATGAACTAGTTTATAAGACTGATGACATGCTTGATGACCCAACCCCCAACTGCTTCTACAGCATCCTTTATTCCATTTTCTATATACATCTTCTGACTTTGTATTGCAAATTCTGAAGTGCAGAGTAAACACATCTCCCTATACTCTCAGGTATGGTGTTGCTAGATCTGGGTTGAAAGACACTCCCCATCACCCATTCTACTTCCTGCTTGAGTGGTGTCACACTTAAAATCCACTATCTGAACCCTTCACTTTCTTTTCTTTTTTAAAAATTTTAATTGTCTTTATTTATTTATTGGATAGAGACAGTTACAAATTGAGAGGGTAGGGGAGATAGAGAGGGAGAGACAGAGAGACACCTGCAACACTGATTCACTACTTGCAAAGCTTTCCCCCTGCAGGTGGGGACTGGGGTCTTGAACCTGGTCCTTGTGCATTGTAACATGTGTGCTCAACCAGGTGTGCCACCTCACCAGCCCCTCATTTTGTTTCTATCCCTTTTCTTTTTCCTTTTTCCTTTCCTTTCCTAACACATCTTTGCACCCATCTTTAAGTTTCAGTTATACACCTCTCCTGAAGTCATTTTTGGTCCCACAGGTAATCTCAAATGCTCTTATTCCTGCCTCTACCTGCTTATACATTAAATTACACTAGACTGGTGATCTCTTCTCTACCTCTAAATCTGAGAACCTTAAGGGAAGGAATGGTATTTTGGTCACTGCTCTTTCCTCAGAGCCCAATTCTTGGTACATAGTAGATGCATAATAAATGTGTTAAGTGAATAGCAAAAGACAACATTGTGGTATAGTTTTATTTTTTATTGGGGGAATTAATGGTTTACAAAAATTACAGTTTTTGATAAATGTGTAAAACTTCTCAATTTTCTTCAAGATACTCTTACTCTTATCCTAAGCCCTTCTCAACTAACATGCTCCAAGACCTTAAAGACTAACACTCCCTCCCCAGCAGAGTTCTTTATTTTGGTGCAATATATCAAACTCAGTCTAAGTTCTACTTTGTGTTTCCCCTTTTTGTTCTTATTTCTCAAATTCTGTCTGTGAGTGAGATCATCCCATATTTACTCTTCTCTTTCTGGCTGATATCATTTAACATAATTCCTTCAAACTCCATCCAAGATGAGGTAAAGAAGGTGAAATCACCATTTTAATAGCTGAGTAGTATTCCATTGTGTATATACCACAACTATCTCAGCCACTCATCTGTTGTTGGACACCTGGGATGTTTCTAGTATTTGGTTATTACAAATTGTGTATACCTATAAATATAGGTATACACAGATGTTTTTCAATGGGTATGTTTGATTCCTTAGGATATATCCCTAGGAGAGGAATTGCCAAGTTATAGGGTAGGCCCACTTCTAGCCTTTTGAGAGTTCTCCAGACTGCTCTCCACAGAAACTGGGCCAATTTATATTTCCACCAGCAATGCAGGAGGGTTTCTTTTCTTTATCCTTCCTGTCTCCAACCTCTACAGCATTGGTTGTTGCATTCAGGAACCTGGGTATGTGTTCTGCTTCCTGGATGCTTATATTTCTAGGAATGCTTAGATGAGGAGAATTCTCAGCTAGAATTTCCTTGAATATGGCCTCTTTTCCCTTCACCCTGTCTTCTTCCTTGGGAATTTAAAAAAAATTTTATTTATAAAATGGAAACACTGACAAGACCATAAGATAAGAGGGGTATAATTTCACACAGTTCCCACCATCAGAAGTCCGTATCCCATCCCCTCCCCTGATAGCTTTCCTATTCTTTATCCCTCTGGGAGTATGGACCCAGGGTCATTATGGGGTGCAGAAGGTGGAAGGTCTGACTTCTGTAATTGCTTCCCTGCTGAACATGGGCATTGGCATGATGATCCATACTCCCAGCCTTTCTGTCTTATTCCCTAGTGGGGTGGGGTTCTGGGGAATTGGGACTCCAGGACACATTGTTGGAGTTGTCTGCCTAGAAAAGTTCAGTTGGCATCATGTTAGAATCTGGAACTTGGTGGCTGAAGAAAAAGCTAGTTTTTTCCTGTGCCTGACATCTGGTATGCAGGTAGATCCAAGTTATTGTCTTGGGGAGATGATGTCATGGCTGGAAAAAGGACCAGAAATCTGGATCAGGGAAGAGAGTAGCTCCCTAATATGGGAAAGGGGTATAAATATTGTCTGAAAGCCCCATTGATTTGATGTGATCTGGGGCCCATATTTAGCTTAGGAGCCTATGTGATCTCTGCATCCCTGTAGGTCCTCCAGAATTCTTATCACTCTTAAATTTGACCTTTTGATGGAGTCTTCTGTTTCACAAACAGTTGCTTCATTCTTTCTAAACCTTTCTTCTCCATCATATTTAAATTGAAAGAGTGGGCTAATTGTGTCTTCTAGTTTAGATATTCTTTCCTCTGCATGAGTGAGTCTACTTTTTTTTTTAATTTAACCTCCAGGGTTATCACTGGGGCTCGGTGCTAGCACTACAAATCCACTGCTCCTGAAGGCTATTTTTCCTATTTTGTTGCCCTTGTTCTTGCCCTTGTTGTTATAGCTGTTGTTGCTGTTGGACAGGACAGAGAAAATTGAGAGAGAGAGTGGGAAGATAGAGAGGAGGTGAGAAAGGTCGATACCTACAGACTTGCTTGACTGTGAAGCTACCCCCTTGCAGATGGTGATCCCAGGGGCTTGAACTGGGATCCTTTCACCAGTCCTTGTGCTTTGTGCCTTATGTGCTTAAGCCGCTGTGCTAGCACCCAGCTCCTGTGAGTCTACTTCTTAAGCCTGCTACTTGACCTTGTACTGCAGTCAAAGTGTCTTTCACACCCTGAAATTGTGTTTGAAGTTTGCTTTCCTGATTCCTAATTGCTTGGTGAACTCTGAGTGAACTCTGATTAAAGTTCTTTCATGTTTTTTGATTTCTTAGATAAAAATCAGAGCTCTTCTTTTTTATTTCCTTTTTAGTGAAATCTTCTTTTAATTCTTGAATAAGCTTCTCCATATTATGCTAAGATTCTTGAATATCTCTCATATAAATTTTCTATGTCTGTAATTTCTGAGAGTCCTTTGTTTCATTTATATCTGTATTATTTGTTATACTTTGGATTTTACTTTTGCAGTTTCTCTGTTACTTATACATTTATTGTGCTGGTTATTGTTGGGCCAGCAGATGGTGATATTGTATTAATTACTGGATGTTGCTTTGTTTATATATTGGGTGGTGTGGGATGAGGGTTGAGGTTATGTTTCTTGTTATTTCCTTGAGCTTTCTTTCTTATTTTTTTTTATGGTGAATATATATATAATTTCAGCCTGAATCCAAGCCTCAAGGGCTTGCTGCAAAGGTGATAACTGTGTTTGGAGAAGCAGGGCTTAATTTGTCATTGAGCTGCCAGCTGCCATAATTTACTTTTTCAGGGACAGACAATACAGCTTTGATCAGATATTTCCCCTGCTACTGTGGTGTGTTTTTGCCAGCAGTTCAGTACCCTAAGTCTCCTGAGGTCATGAATTAAAAGCTCAGGGGAATCCCTCCTCTCACAGCCAGCATGTGTGTTGTGTCTACTGTTGCACTGAAACAAAGTGATGCTATCTGCTGCCAATGCTCTAAACTTCGATGTGTCTGGTTTCAATCCCACACTCATTCACACCCCAACCACACACAAGCACCCACCTGAGGCTACAGAGTTTATGTGGATGTCTCAGATGTAGTTTGATGGTATTTGTTAAGTTTGATAGTTGTGGATCTTTGCTATTTTGGGGGGAAATCTGCTGTCCACTGTTAATAGCCACATCTACCCAAGAATGGTGTTCTTTTTTAAACTTTTTATGATGAACATATGTTTTATCTTGAGAATGTCTGCATAACATTTGTTAATGTAGAATATTTAGATATTCCTTTATTTTTTTATTCTTGTCTTTCTTATTTTCTTTTCTTTTTACTTTATGGGGGGGTCGGCTAATAGTTTATAGTACAGTTATTGGTACATGAGTACAATTTCTCATCTACCATGATATGTGTCTACAGGACACTCACTACCAACTTAGGTCCTTTCTCACCATCATGCACTAGAACCCCAAGCCCCTAGTCCACCTCCCTTTTCCCCAGAGTTATTTTCTTTGGTGCAATAAGCCAAACCCAGTTCAAGTTTCACTTTGTGTTCTCCCTGTCTCTAACTTATTTATTTATTTAATTTTTATTAATTTTTTTGTCTTCAGGCTTATTTCTGGGGCTCAGTGCCTGCACTATGAATCCACTGCTTCTGGAGGCCATTTTTTTCCACTTTGTTGCCCTTGTTGTTTGTTGTTATTATTATTGTTGTTTTTTGCTGTAGTCATTGCTGGATAGGACAGAGAGAGAGAGAGAAAGAGAGATCTAGAGGGGAGAGAAGACAGAGAGAGGAAGAGGAAGACAGATGCCTGTAGAACTGCTTCACCACCTATGAAGGGACCCTCTCTGCAGGTGGGGAGCCGGGTGGGATCCTTGAGCCAGTCCTTGTGCTTTTTTTTTTAAATATTTATTTATTTATTTATTCCCTTTTGTTGCCCTTGTTGCTCTTTTTTATTGTTGTTGTTATTGATATTGTTGTTGGAAAGGACAGAGAGCAATGGAGAGAAGAGGAGAAGACAGAGGGGGGAGAGAAAGATAGACACCTGCAGATCTGCTCCACCACTTGTGAAGCGACCCCCCTGCAGGTGGGGAGCTGGGGTCTCGAACTGGGATCCTTACACTGGTCCTCGTACTTTGCACTACTTGTGCTTAACCCTCTGTGCTACTGCCTGACTCTCATATACTGTATTTCTAAGGAATGTGGTGCATTTAATAATAACAGACCCCTGTAAGTATTTGCTCACAGTATCATAACTTGATTAAATAATACCTAATGCATCTAATTTTTGTGTCCCTTATCACAATACAAGAAAACTACCAATCAATTTAAACTTGGCATTTATTAAATATACAAAAATTCTTCCTATAGAAAGAATTTTGTATAATCATTAAGATAAATTATTTTAGACAATCAGATATTAGGAAACAACAAAACAAAAAGCAAACACAAATAACAAAACAGTAATAAAGTCTAGAGATTTAGACACTAGCCATAGCTACGTGTTCTAAGCAATTTATGTTTTTTTTCCTTTCTTTTTATGTATTGGTGTATTTAAAGGATGCATTTCCTTTTCTCTGGTTTTCTTTTCTTTTCTTTTTTGGGCACTGCTTAGCTCTGGCTTATTGAGGTGCTGGGAATTGAACCTGGGAACTGAGAGCCTCAGGCATGAAAGTTATTTGCATAACAATTGTACTGTCTTCCTCAAACCTGTGCTTTCCTTTTCAATGTATTAAAGGGTTTATGTCTATTTATTTCTCATAATAAAGATTTATGCTCAATAAAAATCTTATTTTTCATTTGCTAATACTTTATGTCTGACAGAAGGCGAATTTTATTGGGATGGTGAGAAAAAGGGAAAGTAGTTGGCAAGAGGGTTGAATAAGAAAATAGACTTCTGGTGAATTTTTACTATGTACTAAGAGTTATTTCATTTAAATCACATAGAAACTCTGTTGTTAGAAATATACATATAACCTTATTATAGATGAGACTACTGATATTCAGAACTTAAAGTTTTTTCCTGAAGGTTACATATCCTGCAAAATTGACTTAAAATCCAGCTTTTTCTCTGAAGCCTGTCAGGTCACACCAACCCTCTAAAAGGTAACTTTCTCAGGACATAATGCCTTCTAAAGGTTTTTCTAAATCACTTAGTGTTTACTCCAGAACTGATGTGACTATTACCAGATAAATTGAAACTATCTACTCATACTCTATAAAGAGCTAAAACAGATTAGCCTTCAACAGTGAGTGCCTCCTCTTTATGGTCTACAGAATGCTGGATCATCAGAAGTCATAAAATGTGATAAAACAGCCTGTCAGAAACTTAAACATCACTGAAACAATAATGGTAATATTACAAATAATCAAGTGATGAAAGTTAATAGCCAATATGATTCAATGTGTCATCACCATGTGTGTGACCTGCATTGGTTGGAGTCCGGGTACCACAGGGGAAATGCCATAGCACCAGGGGAGGAATTTCAGTACAATGGTCTCTCACTTTTTCTCTCTCTGAAATACAAGGAACTAAAAACTTGGCCAGGAGCAGTGAAATAGCACATGCACAAGGTCTGTGCAATGCCAAGAAAACAATACCCCCACAAAAACAAACTAATATGTTCCTTAAACAACTTTCAAAATCTCAGAGAAAGTCACAAGAACACCTCCAAGACTTTGATCACTCTGTAGGGTTGTTGTTAGAGCAATAAACTGTGTGAGGTCTGAGCACTGACTCTGAGGCATAGAATTTAATATGAAGCAAATATAGGTACTACTAGAATAGTAATGACTGCAGTCATTTTATTTTTTTTTCAATATGATTATGTAGGTAGCACAACCATATCTTAGAAAAAGATGGAGTGCAGTTAAAGGTTTTTTTTTTTTTTTTTTTTTTGCCTCTAGGGTTATTGCTGGGGCTCCATGCCTGCATTTCAAATCCACTGCTCCTGGAGGCTATTTTTTCCCCTTTTGTTGCTCTTGTTGTATATCATTGGTGTTGTTATTGCTGTCATTGTTGATGGATAGGATAGAGAGAAAATCCAGAGAGGAGGGGAATACAGAGACGGGGAGAGAAAGATAGACACCTGCAGACCTGCTTCACAACTTGTAAAGCAACCCCCTAAGGTGGGGAGCCTTGGGCTTGAACTGGGGGCTTGAACTGGGATCCTTAATGCCAGTCCTTGCATTTTGCACCATGTGTGCTTAACCAGCTGGAATAACATAACATTTCCCAGTTTTCCATATAACAATACAACACCCACTAGGTCCTCCGTCATCCTTTTTGGCTCTGTATTCTCCCCACCCACCCACCCACCCCAGAGTCTTTTACTTTGGTGCAATAAGCCAATTCCAGTTCAGGGTCTACTTATGTTTTCTTTTCTAATCTTGTTTTTCAACTTCTGCCTGAGAGTGAGATCATCCCATATTCATCCTTCTGTTTCTTATTTATTTCACTTAACATGAATTTTTCACAGTCCATGCGTGATTGGCTAAAAATGGTGAAGTCACCATTTTTTTACAGCTGAGTAGTATTCCATTGTATTTATATACCACAACTTGCTCAGCCACTCATCTGTTGTTGGACACCTGGGTTACTTCCAGGTTTTGGCTATTACAAATTGTGTTGCCAAGAACATATGTGTACACAGATCTTTGTGGATGCGTGTGTTGGGTTCCTTAGGATATATCCCCAGGAGAGGAATTGCAGGGTCATAGGGTAGGTCCATTTCTAGCCTTCTGAGAGTTCTCCAGACTGTTCTCCAAAGGGGTTGGAAAATTTACATTCCCACCAGCAGTGTAGGAGGGTTCCTTTGACCCCACAACCTCTCCAGCATTTGCTGCTACTACCTTTCTGATGTATGACATTCTCACAGGAGTGAAGTGGTGTCTCATTGTCTTTATTTGCATTTCTCTGACAATCAGAGACTTGGAGCATTTTTTCATGTGTTTCTCGGCCTTTTGGATCTCTTCTGTGGTGAGTATTCTCTCCATGTTTCCCCCCATTTTTGGATTTATTTTCACTGAAGATGTCTTTAAAATTGATGCAGAAAAGAGTTCTGCCAATATTTTCCTATAAGTATCTGATAGTCTGTGGTCTAACATCCAAGTCCTTGATCCACTTGGAATTTACTTTTGTATTTGGTGAAATATAGTGGTTCAGTTTCATTCTTCTGCATGTTTCAACCCACTTTTTTCATCACCATTTGTTGAAGAGACTCTGTTTTTACCATTTAATAGTCTGGGCACCTTTGTCATAGATTAGATGCCCATAGGTGTGGAGGCTTACTTCTGGTCTCTCAGTTCTATTCCACTGGTCAGTATTACTGTCTATTCATGTTCCAGTACCAAGCAGCTTTGATGACAGTGGCCTGGTAATACAATTTGAGATCTGGGAGTGTGATGCCTCTGGTTCTGTTCTTTTTTCTCATGATTGTTTTGGCAATTTTAGGTCTTTTATGGTTCCAGATAAACATTTGTAGCATTTTTTCTATTCTCCTAAAAAATGTGCTTGGGATCTTGATGGGGATAGCATTAAATTTGTAGATGGCTCTGGGTAGTATTTTCATTTTAATTCTTCCAACCCATGAACATGTACTATCTTTCCACTTCTTTGTGTCTTTTTCAATTTCCTTGAGTAGTGACTTATAATTTTTAGTATACAAGTCTTTCACTTCTTTGGTTAGGTTTATTCCTAGATATTTTTTGTCTTTGTTGCTATAATAAAAGGAATTGATTTCTGGATTTCAACTTCTTCTAACTTAGTGTTTTCATAGAGGAATGCCACTGGCTTTTGAATGTTAATTTTGTAGTGTGATACCTTACTGTATTGCCTGATGATATCCAAAAGCTTCTTGCTGGATTCCTTAGGTTTTTCTGTGTATACTATCATGTAATCTGAAAATAGGGATAGTTTGACTTCTTCTCTTCCAATCTGTATCCTTTTAATTCCTTGCTCCTGCCTGATTGCTATGGCAAGAACTTCCAATACTATGTTGAATAGTAATGGTCATAGTGGGCAGCCCTGTCTAGTACCTGATCTGAGTGGAAATGCTTCCAGTTTTTCACCATTGAGTATGATGTTGGCTGTAGGTTTGCTATCTATAGACTCCACTATCTTCAGGAATTTTCCATCTATTCCCGTTTTTTTTTAGTGTTTTGATCATAAAGGGATGTTATATTTTGTCAATGGCTTTGTCTGCATCAATTGATATGACCATGTGGTTTTTGGTCTTGCTTTTGTTGATGTGGTGGATCACCTTGATTGATTTACATATATTAAACCAACCTTGCATCCCTGGGATAAACCTCACTTGGTCATGATGAACAATCTTTTTAATACACTGCTGTATCTGGGTGGCTAGAATTTTGTTCAATATTTTCACATCTATGTTCATTAGAGATATTAGTCTGTAGTTTTCTTTTTTGGTTGTGTCCCTGTCTGCTTTTGGTATCAGAGTGATGTTGGCTTCATAGAATCTGGAAGGGAGTATTCCAGTGTCTCCAATCTTCTAGAAGACTTTTAAAAGTAGAGGTATTAGTTCTTCTTTGAAGGTTTTGTAGAATTCATTTGTAAAACCATCTTGTCCATAACTTTTATTTTTGGGAAGATTTTTGATAACTGTTTCAATTTCATTAGCTGTGATGGGCCTGTTGATGTTATCTACTTCCTCTTTACTTAGTTTTGGAAGTTTGGTAGGTATTTAGGAAATCGTCCATTTCTTCCAGGTTCTCTAGCTTGGTGGCATATAGTTGTTCATAGAAGCCTCACATGATATATTGAATTTCTGTGGTGTCTGCTGTGATATCTCCTCTTTCATTTAGTATCTGATTTATTTGGGTCTTCTCCCTTTTTTGTTTTGTGAGTCTGGCTAAATGTTTGTCGATTTTGTTTACTCTTTTGAAGAACCAACATTTACTTTCATTGATCTTTTGTATGTTTTTTTTTTTTTTTTTTAGTTTCAATGTTATTGATTTCTGCCCTAATTTTAGTGATTTTTGTCCTTCTGATTGCTTTAGGGTTCCTTTGTTCTTCTTCTTCTGGGTCTTTAAGATGTGCAATCAGGCTGTTTATTTGTGCTTTTTCTTGTTTCCCAATGTGTGCTTGTATGGCTCTAAACTTCCCTCTTAGGACTGCTTTAGCTGTGTCCCAAATATTTTGATAGCTTGTGTCTTCATTTTCATTGAACTCTCGAAACATTTTGATTTCTTCCTTGATTTCCTCTTTGACCCAGAACTTGTTAAGGAGTGTACTGTTGAGCTTCCACATTTTGAGACTATTACTAAGCTTTTGATGATTATTAAGTGTTAGTTTAATTCCACTATGGTCTCAGAAGATGCTTGGGATGATTTCAGTGCTCTTGAATTTGCTGATGCTGTCTTTTTGGCCTAACATATGGTCTATCCTCAAGAATGACCCATGTGGACTTGAGTAAAATGTGTATTCCAGTTTCTTGGGATGAATGACTCTGAAAATGTCTAATAGTTCTAGTTTATCTATCTCCTCATTTAGCTCTCTTATGTCTTTATTGATTTTCTGCCTGATGATCTGTCGAGTTGAGAGAGTGGGGTGTTGAAGTCACCTACTATGACTGTGTTGCTGTTAATGTATTGCTGTAGCTCTTTCAGTAGATGTTTGATGTATTTAGATGGCTTCTCATTGGGTGCATAGATGTTAATAATTGTTAAGTCCTCTTGATTGACTGATGCTCTGAGCATTAAGTAGTGTCCATTCCTATCTTTTTTAATCTTATTTATTTTAAAGTCTAATGTGTCAGATATGAGAATAGCTGTTTCTGCCCTTTTTTGTGGGCCATTGACTTGTATGATAGTTTTCCATCCTTTCACTTTAAGTCTGTGTTTGTCTTGTTGAGTTAGATGGGTTTCTTGTAGACAGCATATTGTTGGGTTGTGTTTTCTGATCCATTTTCCTACTCTGTGTCTTTTAATAGGTGAATTCAGGCCATTGACATTTATCGATATCAAAGATTGAAGATATTTTAACGCCATTCTTTTTTTTAAATATTTATTTTATTTATTTATTCCCTTTTAGTGCCCTTGTTGTTTTATTGTTGTAGTTATTATTGTTGTCGTCGTTGTTGGATAGGACAGAGAGAAATGGAAAGAGGTGGGGAAGACAGAGAGGGGGAGAGAAAGAGAGACACCTGCAGATCTACTTCACCGCTTGTGAAGCGACTCCCCTGCAGGTGGGGAGTCAGGACTCGAACTGGGATCCTCATGCCGGTCCTTGTGCTTTGCGCCACCTGCGCTTAACCTGCTGTGCTATAGCCCGACTCCCTTAATGCCATTCTTGTAGAGTTTTAGAGTGTTCTGATAGATGGCCTATTTATGGTGGTCTGACTATTTATAGGAGACCTTTCAGAACTTCTTTCAGGGCAGGCTTGGTGATAGTTGATTCCTTCAACTGTTGCTTGTCTGAAAAGGTTTTGATGCCTCCATCTATTTTGAATGACAGTCTAGCAGGATACAGTTTTCTTGGTTGAAAGCCTTTCTCATTGAGTACCTGATAGATATCTTGCCATTCTCTTTTGGCCTCTAGTGTTTGTGTGGAGAAGTCTGCTGCTAATCTTATGGGTTTTTCTCTGTAGGTGATTCTTTGTTTTTCTCTTGCAGCCTTCAGGATCCTTTCTTTATCCTTATTCCTTTCCATGCTAAATATGATGTGTCTTGGTGTCTTTCAGTCCAGGTTAATTCTGTGTGGGACCCTCTGGGCTTCTTGAATCTTTGTCTTTGATGTCTAGACTAGAGAAGTTTTCAGCTATTATGGCCTGAAGAATGCTTTCTTCCTCTCCTTCTCTTTCTTTCTTTGGTCAGGCAAATAATGCATATATTGTTTCTTTTGAAGTCATCCCATAGGACTCTGTTGTTGTTTTCAGTATCTCTTAATCTCTTTTTGAGATCTCTTACTTCTTTTTTAGTTTTCTCTAATTCGTCCTCGATCTTGGAAATTCTTTCTTCAGCCTCATTGATTCTATTCTCTCTCCCCTCTACTGTTTTCTGGAGTTCATCTATTTTGTTACTCTGTTCTGATACTGTTTTATCTTGTTCAGCTAGTTGTGTTCTTAGCTCAGCTATTTCAGCTTTTAGCTCTCTAATAATGTTGAGATAATTAGTGTTTTCTTCCAGAGTCTCATTTGTTGTTTCTGTATTTCTAATGACAATTCTTTCAAACTGTTTACTCACTTCTGTGATTATTTCCTTTGCTAGTGTTTGGATGTTGATCTCATTATTTTGTGCATCACCCTTGGGGGTCTTTAGCTGGACTCTTGTCCTGGTTCATTTTCCAATATTTCTTCTTGTTAGTTTAACCATTTTATATATTATGTTATGAGTTCCCTCTCTCAGTACTTTTCAAATTACTGATCACTATTGCCTGGATTGACTTGTGTCTATGTAAGGTAATTAAAGGGTTCACAGTGGTGGAAGTTAACAGTTGTTTCAATAGTATTTTAATCCCTGATTTGGAGTTCAGTGGCTTAAAAGCCTCTTTTGTGCTTCTTCTTCCCTGTTGACTATGGGAGCCTGAGGGCTTTTAAACTATAAGTAGGGTTCTTAGCTTAATTAAGACTCTGGTGATTTGGTGGGTTTGAAGTCCTTTTAGTCCTGTCTTGTTTTGGTCCCAGGTGTTCTCCTTTGGTATTTCTAGTTGATCCAGGAGAGGAGAGGAGAGGAGAGGAGAGAGGAGAGGAGAGAAACAGACCTGCTGCTGCTTATAGCCCCACCTCCGGAAGTCTCCGTGATCATCTAATTTTTCTTTTTCAACAGCTCATACAAGTTAGTGGGTCCTGGGAGAGGCCCCAAGTGAGCTTTTAGCCAGCCCTTGAGTCAGTAACTCTCTTTCTGATGAAGATCATATGAGTTGGGGTTCTGTTGCTTTCTCCAAAATGTTCTGACTGAACTTGGACTGGACTTCGTGTATTGCACCAAATTAAAAGACTCTGGGGTGGAAGGGAGTGTTCAGTTCCTGGAACAGGATGGCAGAAGACCTAGTGGAGGTTGATCGGAAAAGTGGATAAATGAGAAGTGTTACACATGTACAAAGTATTGTATTTTACTTTTGACATATAAACCATTAACCCCCCCCCCAATAAAGAAAAAAAAAGTTCTGACCAGTGCACTCACCTTGGGAAGATAAAGAGGACAAAAGGAGGTCCAGAAAGACTCAGTAGACCGGGAACTGGAAGAGCTGTGATGGATCCTAGGTGTGTTTGACCCTGAAGCCTGCACACACCGCCATTATGAGCCATGCTCTAGCACAGGTGTTCTCTCGGCCTTCTCCCCCACATGTCTTTCTTTCTAACTAAAATAGCAGCAATAGCAGGATAAATGATGCCTAGGCACTTCATCCTTTAATTTCAGTTTCAAATCAGGTGTGTGTGTGTGTGTGTGTGTAGGGACACTCAGAGAACTGAATGAAATAGTGAGGGGGGTGTCCTCTTTCTGCTTTATATCTCTGCTTCTTCTAGAAGAGTTCTACTTCCTCCTCCCAATATACACCCTGTGTAGAACTTCTGGACTACACTTCATTTATAATAGTTGGGACTAGTTGTCTGCTCCTTCATTGAAGAGATCTGTTTTGTTGCTTCTAAGTCACTGATACCCAGTAGCATTTCTACCATAACAACTTGCATCTGTGACTTGTTCAAGATAAATAGATGGTCAACTGCCTCTTATAAAGGGCATAGCAGATATGTATATAGGAACATACTAAAATAGGTAAAAGTCACCTAGAATCATATTACTATGAGATTGTAAATCCTACTTATGAAAACACAAATTGTGAACTATTGATACTCATGTTTGTATTTGGGTTAACACTACCTTTCAGGATGTCTGAAATAGCTAAAGAGGAATAGTGCAGTCTTTAGGAAGGAAGTTGGATATATAATCTGGTGGTGACTATGAATGAAATTCGTAGAGTCAGAGAGGTGTGTGTCCCATCATTTTATGCTTTTGTTTCATAGCATATGAATTGACCTCCAATTAAGTAAGTTCTACATTTGTGCTGCTATAACCATAGCCCTCAAACTTTAGTGTGTATCAGATTCACCCAGTGGACTTGTGACACCCATAATTACTGACATGATCCCCCAATTTCTTACTTGAGATTAATACTGTGTTACAGTATTTGCAGTTATAGAGATTACAAGGTATAGTTCCATACCCACCTCCATAGTTCTGTCTGACATGCTGTTTTGGTGTCCTGAGAGGAATAGATGCTGGACTTTGTGATTCATGTTTCTCAGGCTGATAGGAAAATTAGGGGGCTGGGTGATGGCGCACCCAGTTAAGTGCACATAGTACTATGCTCAAGGGTCTGCGAGAGGACCTGGGTCCGAACATCTACTCCCCACCTGCAGTCTTCTTCTTCTAGCGTTTGCCCCCACCTGCAGTGAGTGTGCTTCACAAGTAGTGAAGCAGGTCTGCAGGTGTCTATTTTTCCCTCTTCCTCCCCATGTCCACCTCCTTTCTCAGTTTCTCTCTGTTCTATTGAAAAAGAAAAGGAAAAAATGACCTCCAGGAGCAGTGAATTCATAGCACAGGCACTGAACTCCTTTGATAACCCTGGATACAAAAACAAATAAATAGAAAATTGGCAGAAGCAATTTTCTTTTTTTTTAATTTTGATTTATAAAATGACAACATTGACAAAACCATAGGATAAGAGGAGTACAATTCCCACCACCAGGACTCTGTATCCCATCCCCTCCCCTGATAGCTTTCCTATTTTCTATCCCTCCAACAAGAGTATGGACCCAGGGCCATTATGCGGTGCAGAAGGTGGGCAGTCTGGCTTCTGTAATTGCTTCCCCGCTGAACATGGGCATTGACAGGTTGGTCCATACTCCCAGCCTGCCTCTCTCTTTCCCTAGTGGGGCAGGGCTCTGGGGAAATGGAGCTCCAGGACACATTGGTGGGGTTGTCTGCCCAGTGAAATCCGGTTGACATCATGGTAGCATCTGGAACCTGGTAGCTAATAAGAGAGTTAACATGTAAAGCCAAACAAATTGTTGGCTAATTGTGAACCTAAAGGCTGGAATAGTGCAGATGAAGATTTGGGGTCTCTGTTTTGAAGATAGCTAGTAGGTCTATTTTAGGTATATTCCAAAGAGCCCATGACTATACATACTCCTTTCTTCCTGAGCCTAACATCTGATATGCAGGTGGATCCAAGTTATTGTCTGGGGAGATGATGTCACGGCTGGAAAAAGGGCTAGAAAGCTGGATCAGGGAAGAGCGCAGCTCTTTTCTTGCCTCCAGGGGCTCAGTGCCTGTGCTATGAATCCACTGTGGCTATTTTTTTCCATTTTATTGGATAGGACAGAGAGAAATTGAGAGAGGAGGGAAAGATAGAGAGGGGAGAGAAAGATAGACACCTGCAGACCTGCTTCACCGCCTGTGAAGCGGCCCCCCTGCAGGTGGGGAGCTGGGGGAGCGACCCTTAACCTTGTGGGGGCGCTGCTCGTGCTTTGCACTATGTGCCCTTAACCTAGCACGCTGCCTCCTGACCCCTGGTCGAAGTGATTTTCAACACTCTGAATTTCTCTGAATTTCCTTGACATAAGAGTCCAACATAACTGGGGACATTGACCTCTGGTCGCTGAGACCCACCCCTGGGTAGCTGCATTCTGCACAGCACACAGCAGGGAGATGGAGAAGACAAAGGAACTGCTGAATCCCTGTGGACACCTGGTGTGCTCCAGTCTCTTCCTGGACATCCATTCTGATTTCAGCTCTGCTCACATGTGCCCTGCCATGGGGGCCTGCTCTGGTTTATTAAATTGTAGCTCAACTCCAGCACTCCTAAACTCAATTACCCAACTAGTTTCTCCCCGTTAGCATTAGTTACCATCTATCAAGCTGTATAATTTTCTTATTGGATGTGTGTGAGGGATTAAATTGCCTCCCTCCTCCCTCCCCCAAGATACTTTAGAGTTCTAATTTCCAGTGCTTTAGAATGGGACCATATATGGCAGTAGTTGGTAATGGTAATGAAGTTGAATGAGACCATTAGGGAGGGCCTAATTCAATATGGTTGGTGTGTGGAGGGGGACCAAGCTGAGGGTGAGCGTATTGTGTTGACACCTGTCTCTGGGAGGTGAAAAATTGTACGCATGTGGTAATACCTGTACTGCAAACCTATAACCAGCCCCTCAGTGAAATGATTTAAAAAATAGAGGTCAGAAAACTGTGACTTGTCAGTCAAACAGGGTCAGATGCCTATTTCATAAATGAACTTTAATTGAAGGAACAACCACAAAATGAAATAGCAGAGAGAAGGACAGGAGGAATAAAAGTGATGTGAAAAGATGTCAGTGTACAAGCCCAGGAGAGGGGTCTAAAGTAATTTCTCCCCTCCCAGACCTTTGAAGTAATCTGCCATGCTGATATCCTGATTATAGATGCCTGACCTCTGGAACGTCGAGATAACACATTTCTGTATTCAGAGTCGCCCAATCTTGAACATCAACAACAGTTGTAGCACATAACAGGTGCTCAGTAAATAGTTGTTTAAAGCATGAAATGAGCAAGTGAATAGTCTTTTTTTTTTTTTTTTTTTTTACCTCCAGGGTTATTGCTGGGGCTCGGTGCCTGCATCATAAATCCACTGCTTCTGGAGGCTTCTTTACCCCCTGTTTTGTTGCCTTTTTTGTTTTATCGATGCTGTGGTTATTATTATCCTTGTCATTGCTGTTGGATAGGACAGAGAGAAATGGAGAGTGGAAGGGAAGACAGAGGGGGGAAAGAAAGACAGACACCTGCAGACCTGCTTCACCACTTGTGAAGCGACCCCCCCACACACACACAGATGGGGAGCCATGAGCTAGAACTGGGATCCTTTTGCCAGTCCTTGCACTTCACACCATGTGCACTTAACCTACTGTGCTACCGCCCAACCCTCTTGAGTGAATAGCCTTAAACACCAACAGAACCAAGGGGCTTGCTACCTATTTCCAGGTTTACTGTCTTCTTTTCAGAACAAGGAACTGAATATCTAGCATTAGGCTGGTTATAGTATTGATAGAATTTGAATCCAGGTTTTCTGAATTTGCCTCCAGTTAAGTTCCTTGTTTGCTCTGCTGTAACAATAGGTCTCAAACTTTACTGTTTATTAGGATCATCAGAAGGACCCAGGTATGCTGACTCAGAAGGTCTGGGGTGGGGCCTGAGATGTTTTTCTTTCTTTCTTTCTTTTTTTTTTTTTTTCAGACATAGAGAAATTGAGAAAGATAGGTAGAGACAGACAGACAGAGACAGATATATAGATGGGGACTATAGCGTTAAAGCTTCCTTCAGTGCAGTGGGGGCTAGGCTCAAACCTGGATAGACTCTCTCTGCCTCTGTCTCTCTCTCTTTCATTCTTAGTTTTAAACTCTGGGATTTCATACTCGTGATTCCAGCACTTCCTGCAGCTTTTTTTTTGTTTGTTTCTTTTTGATTTCAGAGGGAGACAGGGAGCTAGAGAGATTGAGAGACACTGCAGCACTCCTCCACCATTCAAGAAGCTGCCATCCATGGTGCTCCCACATGGTGCAGAGGACTTGAACTTGAGTTCTTGCACATGGTAACGTGTGCACTCTGTTGGGTGAGCTAGCTCCTGGCCCTGGCTTGAGAATTTCCAGCACATTCCCTGATGAGGCTGGTGCTTCTGTTTCAGGGACACTTTAAAAACCGTTGCCCAGTATCATAACCAACATTGCAAATGTAAAGTATTTCACAAGTGTAAGAGGCACTGTGCATGATCAAAAGCCATGTTGTTGGCTGACATGATAGGTTGTGTACCTTTTGCAGCTTCATGGTCAGTCATCTAGATATAGTGAAGGAGAGAGACACTTAGACTTCCATTTCTTGATTACTGCCATTATTTCTTCCTTTAATGTTGTCCTTTTATGTTGACTCTTCTCTTTCATTGCATGCTTTCTTTGTTCTTACTCTGATCTTCCTTTGGAAGCTCTATTTGTTGTTGTAACCCCCATCCCTTCCACACACACATGCTTTGTGAAATTCCCCAGTAAACATAGGAAAATAACCTATTTCATTGGCATGTTGGAAAAGTCATGAAACATTTTTTATACAAAAATGTTTTTATATAAAAATGTTTCATGACTTTTCCAAGAACATAATAATTAACTATCAGGTGAATTAGTTTGCATCTAGCCCAAGAACAGCAAGGATACCAGTCATAATTCCTGTCATTAACTTCACTTTAGAGGTTTTATGTATTTAGGGGCCTCTGAAAAACCTAAGAAAACTGGTCCAGAAAAAACTGAATTGGATCACTGTAGTAATAATGTCAAAATCACAGTTACGAGATTTCAGGTATAGATAATGAAATTACCATGGGAAATTTTTTTTTTCCACAGGGGCTATCCCGGGGGCTTGGTGCCAGCACTGTGAATCCACTGCTTCTGGTGGCCATTTCTTTTCTTTTCTTTTTCTTTCTTTCTATTTTTATTGGATAGGAAGAGAGAAATTGAGAGGTAAGGGGGCAGCAGAGAGGGAGAGTGAGAAAGATAGACATCTACAAACCTGTTTTACCACTCATGAAGTGCTCCTTCTGCAGTGAGGAGTGGTGCCTCAAACCTGGGTCTGTGCACATGGTAGGGAGTGTATTCAACAGAGTGTGCCACTGCCTAGTCTCCAGGAAAAAAAGTTATCTGTAACTGTTACTACTGTTACTAGTCACAAGACTATTTCTGGGATGGTGCATAATCTAAAAATGAAGAGGATGGGGGCCAGGCAGTGGTGCACCCAGAGGACGCACAGGTTCAAGGATCGGGCTCAAGCCTCTGGTTCCCACCTGCAGGGAGAGGCTTCAACGGTGGTGAGTGCTGCAGGTGTCTCTCTGCCTCTCTCCCTCTTCCTCTCTCTCCCTCCCCCCTCCCTCTCCCCGTGGTCTCGAATTCTCTCTGTCCTATCAAAAACAAGTGAATAAGTTTAAAATGATGAAGACGGGGAGTCAGGCGGTAGCACATTGGGTAAATCACAGGTGGCGCAAAATGCAAGGACTGGTTTAAGGATCCCAGTTTGAGCTCCCAGCTCCCCACCTACAAGGGAGTCTCTTCACAGGTGGTGAAGCAGGTCTGCAGGTGTCTATCTTTCTCTCCCCCTCTCTGTCTTCCCCTCCTCTCTCCATTTCTCTGTCCTATCCACCAATGACGATGACATCAATAATAACAACAATAATAACTACAACAGTAAAACAGCAAAGGCAACAAAAGAGAATAAATAAATATTTAAAAAAAGGAAAAAAATGAAGATGGACTTAAAGTAAATTCAAATCAGATAAAAGAGTATTTTGGCTCACTCATGCTGTTTCCATGCTGACTCATATCCACACTGTCATCCTTAATTCAAGAAGAACCAAAGTAAGGGAGCCTTGGTTCATTGATTCTTCAGAGGATCCCTACCCACCCCCCTTTTTATTCTTCCTTCCTCTCCCTCCTTTCCTTTCTTCTTTTCTCTTTCTTCTTTTCCCTCCAGGGTTATTGCTGGGGCTCAGTGCTAGTGCTACAAATCCATGGTTCTTGGTGGCTATTTTTTCCTTTTCTATTTGATTTCATAGGACAGAGAGAAATTGAGAGGGAGTAGGGGAAATAGAGAGGAGGAGAAGGATAAACACCTGCACACTGCTTCACCTCTTGTGAAGTTTCTCCACTGCAGGTGGGGGTGGAGCGAAGGCTTGAACCCAGGTCCTTGCGTAAGTCCTTCTGGGTGTGCCACCACCCACTTCCTGAGGATATTTATTTTGTACCATGCTTACCTTAACAATGATTATAGACTTTTATTGTTTAATAAACTCACATGACATATATTAGCAATTTCCAGAAATAATACTATTGGATTCTTTGACTTGAAGCCTTGTAAACCATTATTTTCCCCAGTAAAATTATTTTTTGTTGGGGAAGGGCAAGAGGGAGAAACTTTTTATATTTATTTTATTTTATTTTTTATTTTTTTATTTAAGAAAGGATTAATTAACAAAACCATAGGGTAGGAGGGGTACAACTCTACACAATTCTCACCACCCAATCTTCATATCCCACCCCCTCCCCTGATAGCTTTCCCACTCTCTATCCCTCTGGGAGCATGGACCCAGGGTCATTGTGGGTTGTAGAAGGTGGAAAGTCTGGCTTCTGTAATTGATTCCCCGCTGAACATGGGTGTTGACTGGTCGGTCCATACTGAGGGAGAAACTTTTAAAGACATACTCTGTCATATGAAAAAAAGCTTTTACTTGCTCAGAGGATTTTTTTTGCCTATCTGCGCTGAAATGACAAGGAACATCCACTAGAGGGCACTGTGGGTAAACACTTGCACCAACAACACCTATGGGCTCTGTAACTGCCTGATTTCAATTATAGGAAGCCTCCTATTTCCCCAGAGGTACCCATACAGAATTCAGGTTTTAAAGTGCTCACCATGCACTTTTTAAAATCTTAGAAATAATGAAATTAGTGACATATTACTAAGGTTACTCTCAATAGACTGTTTAATATATACCAGTTAATCGGCTTCATTAGAATAAATAAGAATATAGCAATGAGATAGTACAGCTATAAAATTCATTAGAAAAAGGAGGTTTTAAAAAGTCAAAGATAGAGTTGGGGAGATGGTTTAGTGGTTATGCAAAAGACTTTCATGCCTTAGGCTCAGAGGTCTCAGGTTCAGTCTCTTGTACCACCATAAGCCAGAGCTGAGCAGCGCTCTAGTAAAATAATAAAAATACATACATACATACACACATACATACATACTCACATACATTAATAAGTCCAATGTAGGGCTCATTCAGGGTGTGCAGGGGCACAGTTGTAATCACAGAAGCCTTTTAACTTGAAAATACTACAAAGTTGCAATCTCTACTCTTTTTAAAAGAAACACTATTTCCAGAGAGCACTGTGCTGTTTGATCTGATGCAGGTCATGTCCCTTAACCAGGCTGGGAGCTCCAGGCCCTTGTGCTGTTGTTGGGGTGAGCTATCAGGTTCTGATTCTTGCCGATACCTGATTGGCTACTTCATTTTCTGCCAATTACTGTCTCCAGTCACCTATGCTTCCCTTCCTACCTGGTGCTGTTTTGCTTTGTCCTTTATCTTAAAAGATAGCAGATGTCCAGCCAGTCTCTGTTGCTGGGGGAATCAATCCCTTTTCTCTTAAGTGCAAACCAGCCAGGGTAAGTTCTTGTTCTGTTTTTGTCTTTACTGCTCAGAGAGAGAGAGAGAGAGAGAGAGAGAGAGAGAGAGAGAGACCACAACACCAAACTTTCTCCAATGTGGTGGGGACCAGGTTCAAACCTGGATTGCCTGCATGACAAAGCAGGTGCACTGTCCAGGTGAGTTATTTTATAGTTGTCAACAAGGGTATTTCTAAATAATTAACAGCACTGCTCAGCTTTGGCTTATGGCAGTATAGGAGATTGAACTTGGGACCTCTGATCCTCAGGCATGAAGAGTCTTTTGCAGAAACACTATGCTGTCTCCCCAGGTCCAGAGAGGGTAAATTCTCTTTTAACTCTCATCTCCTCAGATCTCGTTTCAAACACTCACTCAGCATATGCCCATTCCTCTGCACACAGAAGAATCTGCCTTCCTTCCTTACGTCCTCCAGACCTTTCTTCTTTTTCTTTTAGATTTCATTTGACAGGACAGAGAGAAATTGAGAGGTGAAGGGGAAATGGAGGGGAAGAGAGATACCTGTAAATCTGCTTTTTCACACACAAAGACTCCCCACTTCAGGTAGAGACCAGGGGCCTTGAACCTGGGTCCTTGAGCATGGATGGTAACATGTTCACTCAACTGGGAGAGCTACCACTTGGCCCCTTCCAGACCTTTTCCCCTTCTTCAGCTTCCCCCCAAAGTAATTAATGACCATTTAGGGGTCATCTAATTTATTTTCTAGAATTTTTAGTGCCTTAGTCAACATTGCAATCACTGGCTATTTTAAACTTGGTGGGAAGCAACACATGACCTGTCAGTCAAGTTCTCATCACATTTTCCTTATTTCTTCAGCCAGAGGCAAAATTCCTTTTGCTTTCTTCTCCTCAGAGCTGGTAGGCTGAAGGTAGAAAGGAGAGAATATGATGGAATATTGGGGTGGGGGGAGGTCTACCAGTCAAAGGGGCTTTGTGGGTAGTGAAAGGTCATGCCTGGAGAGTGTGCTGTTTGCCATATGTGTGATCCAAGTTCAAGCCCAGCTCCCACCTCACTGGAGAAAGTTCAGTGCTGTGGTCTTTTTAAAAAATTTTTTATTCTCTCTCTCTCTTCCTCTATTAAAGAAAGAAAGGAGGGGGCAAGGCATTAGCGCAGCAGGTTAAGCGCACATAGTGTGAAGCACAAGTACTGGCGTAAGGATCCTGGTTCGAGCTCCCAGCTCCCCACCTGCAGGGGTGGGTCACATCTCAAGCAGTGAATCAGGTATGCAGGTGTCTGTCTTTCTTTTCCCCTGCCCTCCCCATCTCTCTATTTCTCTCTGTCCTATCCAACAACAACAGAAATAAGAACAATAACAAGGGCAACAGAATGGGAAAAAATGGCCTCCAGAAGCAGTGGATTTGTAGAGCAGTCACCGAGCCCCAGTGATAACCTTGAAGGAAAAAAACAAAAGAAAGAAAGAAAAGAAAGGTAGTATCTGAGCCCTGTGAACACAATAAACTACCCTTCTGTTTAGGTTGTATCAGCTGGGGGTGTGATGTGGGCTCCAAGGAAGGATATTTTGGAATAAGTGTTTTTAGTGATTCTGTTGAGAATGTTCTGGGAGCGCACGTTGATGAACTCTGCTTTACCCTCCATCCTCAAGATTTCCTTTAGGAGAGTGTGTGATGGTCTTAGAATGTCATCTTTTGTTCATGGGGTTTCTGTTTTAAGGCAGCAAATGTGTTACTATCACCGAGGAGACAGAGAAGGTATTTAGTTGGTTTGTTTGAGCAGCTTATGAAAAAAACGATTTTTTATAAAAGTGGGTATCAGTCGGATCTACCATCAGCAATATATATATATGTGTCTGCTTATGCTTTTGCCAGAAAAAATACCCTGCATTCTAGATAATAAATAATTGAATGTAAAGATTGGCATCAGCATTCTGTGCCAAGTTTTTCTTTCTCTTTTGTCTTCTTTTTTAAGGCTAATGAAGAGACAGATGGTATTTTTTTTCCATAGATGCCAAGAAAAAAAAAAGAAAAGAAAAAAGAAAGAAAGAAAGGAACAAACAAACAGACTTTCAAATCTCACAGAGTGGATGCAGATTGTACATAATTCTCAGAAAGAGATCTCAGATCCTACTGCCTTCCACCCGAGACTCTCCTCCCCCCACAAACCCCCCCAACAGTGAATCTCGTGGAGTGTGTACACATGGAGATTCAGAATGCTTGGCATCAGACTGACTTTAATAGTGGTTCTTTGCTTTTGATGAAACCAGAGCTTTCTTTTTCTCTTTTTTCTTTTTCTTTCTTTCTTCCTTTTTTTTTTTTAGCAGTTTTAAATACATTTAAAAATTATTTATAAAATGGAAATATTGACAAGATCATAGGATAAAAGGGGTACAGTTCCACACAATTCCCACCACCAGAACTCCATATCCTATCCCCTCCATTGGAAGCTTCCTTATTCTTTATCCCTTTGGGAGTATGGACCCAGGGTCATTATGTGGTGCAGAAGGTGGAAGGTGTGGCTTCTCCACTGTACATAGGCATTGGCAAGTGGATCCATACTCCTAGCCTGTTTCTGTCTTTCTCTTTTCTCTAGGGGCAGGGTTCTGGAGAGGTGGGGTTCCAGGGTACATTGGTGAGGTTGTCTGCCCAGGGAAGTCAGGTTGGCCTCATTGTAGCATCTGCAACTTGGTGGGGCAGCTACATATCTGCATTGTTTTTTTCCCAGCCTCCCATTGCCAGCCATGTAATTCTCTGCCTTTGTTCGATTTTGACCCCTCCTGTATGCTTCCTCTGCCATTGGCCTGGAAATCTTGCCTTCACTTGGAATTCACAGGTTTTAAGCAGCTGCTTTGCAAAGAGAAAGCTAGGAGTTGTTTTCAAGCTGACGTTTTCGAAACCAGAACTTTCTCAAGTATGCAGAGCATCAACAGGGAGTGAGAGCCAAGGTTTTCTGCTGAGGATGTACATTTATTTCAAATATGCTAGAGTTTATAGGAGTACATCCGCCTTTCCCCTTAACATAGAAACATCTGACAATGAGGTCATTTTGGGCTGTTACTGTCTTTCATATCATGAAGCACATCAGTACCTAAATGGGGGGGGGGTGTTATTTTCATTTATTTATTCTTTGTCATTGCAGGGTTTCACTGCTCCGTTGACTTTGTTTCAGCTAGAGACAGCAAGAGAGGGAGAGAGACAGAGACTGAAATTGTCCCAGGTCCTTAGGGGTCAGGGACTAGAACCTGGTTTCATGTGCACAGCCAAGCAGGAGCCTTCCCAGGGGAGCCATGATTTTTAGAATTTATGAAAAGATTAAAAAATAGTTTTCAATATGTATTTTGATGAGACTCAGGATGGCCCAACTGACCAAACTCTTTGAGGCATACATTCTAAATAGAACATGGAAACGACAGAACACTGAGCTTTCCCGCTTCCTTTCCATTTCTGTTTCCGTTTCCGTTTCCCTTCCCCTTCCCCTTTTTCTTCCCCTTCCCTTCCCTTCCCTTCCCTTCCCTTCCCTTCCCTTCCCTTCCCTTCCCTTCCCTTCCCTTCCCTTCCCTTCCCTTCCCTTCCCTTCCCTTCCCTTCCCTTCCCTTCCCTTCCCTTCCCTTCCCTTCCCTTCCCTTCCCTTCCCTTCCCTTCCCTTTCTTTCCTTTTTTCTTTTTTCTTTTTGCCACTAGAGCCATCGCTGGGACTTGGTGCCCACACTACAAATTCATGACTCCTGGCAGCCTTTTTTTTTCCCTCCATTTTTTCTTTGTACTTTATTTTTATTTGACAGGACAGAGAAAAATTGAGAGAGAAGGGGCGATAGAGTGGGGGAGAGAGGGGCCATGTGGTGGTGCACCTGGTTGAGCGCACATATTACAGTGCACAAGGACCCAGGTTCAAGCCCCCAGTTCCCACTAGCAGGGGGAAAGCTTTGTGAGTGGTGAAGCAGTGTTGCAGGTGTCTCTCCCTCTCTATCACCACCTTCCTCTTGATTTCTGGCCATCTATCCAATAAATAAATAAAAGTAGTAAAACAAAAGAGAGGGAGAGAGAAAGTTAGACACCCGCAGACCTGCTTCACTGCTTGTGAAGCATCCCTCCTGCAGGTGGGGAGCAAGGGTTCGAACCCAGATCCTTGGTAACATGTGCACTCAACCCAATGTGCCACTGCCCTCCTCCCCATTTTCTTTCTTTTTACAAGTCACAGGCTAATTACTAATTAGCCGCTGGCATTTAATTAGACAGTTTTGCTGGTGGATCCAGTGTTAATCACCCCCAATTTAGTGTGTGCAGGCTGCTACTGGCAGGGGGCCCCCTGTGCCAGGGTTCCATCCATGCTGTGGGGTGCAGCTGTGCCCAAACACAACTGTTCTTCTGTCTTGAATTTAGACAGAAATGGCAAGTTAAGTGGGATTGCACTAACCCTTGGCAGCCAAAGAGTCCATTATGGTGACAAAACAAAACAAAACACATAAAATAAAATCATCTTGGTCAACTGAACAAGGGGCTTTAAGAGATTTATACTTTCGTCCTTGTTTTCCTAAGCTCTAGATTTTTCTCTTTGATCCTTCGAAAATGATATGTGTGCTTTAAGGAAAGGTCACGGTTGCAGCTACTGAATTTTCAGGAATTCTAATCATGTAAGAAACATTGAAAAGCTCTCTAAAGCTTTTGGTGAGTAAGGTGTATTTGGTGAAACACAGTTAACCACATTTTAATTAAGAAATTTAGAAGTAGTTATGCTAATGTAAATGTCCCATTCCTTCAGTCATGAAACTCACCCTCTGTGGGTCTTATTCTGTTACTGGTATATAAGCAGGGACTTCTGCTTATACATTTCTCAAGCTGCATAATGAATCTTGAACAACATCGCCCAGGCTCTCATCAATTATTTTCTCCAGAAAGTGCTCTTGATGATTGACTCTCTGCTTTTGCCATGGCACTTAACCCTAGTAGACTTCATCTAAGTCAGTGGTTGTCAGCTTTGGGCAGAGGTCAGGTGGGGAGTGATTTATGCATTTAAATAGCCTGTGGAGACTTTTTGCTTATTTAATTGTGTTCTTGTGTGAAAGACTGTTGGCAATGAGAATTTTTTTGTGTGTGTGTGACTAAGGATAGCCATTTTTGTTTTGATTTTGGATAGAGACCAAGAGAAATTGAGAGGGAAAAGGGGAGACTTAAGAGAGAGGAAGAGAACCATTGTGTCCTGGAGCCCCACCTCCTCAGAGCCCTGCCCCACTAGGGAATGAGAAAGACAGACTGGGAGTATGGATCGACCTGCCAACACCCATGTTCAGTGGGGAAGCAATTACAGAACCCAGACCTTCCACCTTCTGCACCCCATAATGTCTCTGGGTCCATACTCCCAGAGGGGTAAAGAATAGGATAGGAAAGCTATCAGCAGAGGGGATGGGATACAGAGCTCTGGTGGTGGGAATTGTGTGGAATTGTAGCCCTCTTATCCTATGGTCTTGTCAGTGTTTCCATTTTATAAATAAAATAAAAAAAATTAAAAAGAGAGGAAGAGAGATACCTGTAGTACCGTTTCACCACTGGTGAAGCTTACCCACTGTAGTTGGGGACCGGGGGCTTGAAACCTGGTCTTTGCCTGATATACTACTCCTGCCCACTCCCCCCTTTTTTATTTTCACCAGAGCACTTAGCTTTGACTTTTGGTGGTGCTAGGGTTTGAACCTGGGACCTTTGGTGCCTCAGGCATGAAAGTATTTTTTCATTATGCTTTTTCCATATATATATCTCTATATATATTCAGTTTATCTTATGTGATCAGAGTCATTAGTTCCCTAGAATGTAAAACCTGCAAAGACTATCTCTGTCTAATCAGTGTAGCTGTTACTCTTCCATGAGTGACTGACTAAACACAGGTAGTTCCTTCTACTCAGGGTGCCATTTTATTCCATAGCCAAGCTCACCTCCAACAATGGAGATAAAGGTAGTGTCAGAAATTCAGGCCTTAAGAACTATTGGCTTATTCACATTTGTATTGTAAATAAACACTGAAATTCACGCCAGGACTCAAATTTTTTGCTACCTTGTCTGAGTCCTATTCAATCTGGGGTCCTGTACATTTATTTCTTATCTACATCTTTTTTTATCTTTAACCTTCTGGATAAAGGCATGCAAACAAAGAAATTCTGGGTGCTTATTATTTCAGATTTCACACATGGCTTTTATTTTTAGTAAATATAACTCTTATAGCATAACTTTTGTTTCTTTAAAATAGTGGGTTCATAATAATATATGAGTAGGTATTGATTACAAACTGACCAAATGGTGTTTTTTAAATCTTTTTTTAAAACTTTTTTTGTATTTTATTTATTTTTGGGTAGAAGCAGGGATGATAGAGAGGAAGAGAGAGACTTGCTTCATCGTTCATGAAGCTTTCCCCCTGCAAATAGCAAATTCTGGCCCTCGTGCACTGTAATGTGTGCACACAACCAGATGCATCACCACCTGGCACCCAAATGATGCTTTACCCCCACCCCAAGCTTATTACTAGGGCTCAGTGACTGTACTACAAATCCATTGCTCCTGGAGGCTATTTTTTTCTTTTTTTGTTACCCTTGTTGTTTATCATTGTTGTTATTATTGTTGCTGTCATGGTTGTTGGATAGGACAAGAGAAATTGAGAGGAAAGACAGAGAGGGGGAGAGAAAGATAGCCACCTGCTGACCTGCTTCACTGCTTGTGAAGCCACCCCCCCTATAGGTGGGGAGCCGGGACTCGAACTGGGCTCCCTACGCCGGTCCGTGAGCTTTGTGCCATGTGCGCTTAACCCGCTATGCTACTACCTGGCCCCCCAAATGATGCTTTTTATAATATATACACATGCGAATATTTTCCTTGACATTGCTGATTATCAAAAAATGCAATGAAATCTCTGGAAAATCTATCCACTTTTAAGGAAATCTTTATGAACACGCCTACTGAATTTCTCTATACTGGTTTGGCTTTTCTCATTCCATAAGCAGTAGTGCCCAGTTTGAGAAAAATAAAGCTTTTGAACAGACTGAAGGTGCTGATTGTTGCCGCTCTGTGACAGAATATGGCTAGTAAACGAAATCAGTAAATAGATAGCCATCCTTCCACAGTCACTTTGCCCTTTGTTGATGTCTTTGTAATGACACTTTCTTAGAAATTTCCAATTGACCATGCATATTAAGAATAATATAAATTCTGATGATCTCACTCATAGGTGGATTTTAAGAAGCAAGAACAGTAAGGAAAACATAAAATGAAACTTTGAGAGGTATGATGTATTGCGCCAAAACAAAGGACTTTGAGGAAGGAGGGAGAAGGATGGGATAGAGGGGCTCTAAGGTCCTGGTGTATGATGGGGAAATGGATGTAGGGTGGGTGAGAGTGTGTCTTACAGACCCCTATCCTGGGGAGATGAGAGGTGGTACCCCTTTGTCAACAATTGCCTTGTAAACCATCAATCCCTGTATAAAGTAGAGGAAAATAAATAATTTTTTTTTTCCTCCAGGGTTATTGCTGGGCTCTGTGCCTGCACCATGAATCCACCGCTCCTGGAGGCCATTTTTCCTCCTTTTTGTTGCCCTAGTTGTTGCAGCCTCGTTGTGGTTATTATTGCCATTGTTGACGTTGCTTTGTTGTTGGATAGGACAGAGAGAAATGGAGAGAGGAGGGGAAGGCAGAGAGAGAGGGGAGAGAAAGATAGACACCTGCAGACCTGCTTCACCGCCTGTGAAGCGACTCCCCTGCAGGTGGGGAGCCGGGGGAATAAATAATAATTTAAGAATTAGGAACACACTAATTGAAGAATTAGAAGTGGTCAAATCCAATGATCCCATGTAGGATGTCTTCAATAACAGAAACATCCATTTTAATAAAAGCAGTTATGTTCTGTTAGAAATATTCAAATGTAATGATTGGTAAATCGCTACTCACTCAACAGCTATGTCTTTCATGTTACATGGAGCCCCAAATGACAGGAATCGATATTCAAAAAGAGCACATAGATATTATCTCTTATATTCTCCAAATTCGGTATATTCTTCTTTTGGTCAAGCATCATCTGTGAAGAATTTATAAATTGGTAGCATTAAGTAGTAGAACTCACAGACTCATTTTGAATTCAAGACTCCTGACTTCTAATCCATCACTGACTGCCATTTAGCTGTGTGACACCGTTTGCTCCCATCTATAAATTGAGGAAGTTGACTAACAGCAGTCTTGCCTTTCAATCTTGATGTTTTATGTGACTAATTAAGTCAGTATGCTTAAAACTTGGCATAAACAACCAAGTCTGTGAATGCTGGTTTATACCTGGGTCTAGGAAGTTTTTATTCAAACTCCAGTGATTTTTATAAACATTCTTAGGTTCTTGATAATCAAGGTATGTTATAGGTATTTTGAGAAGTTAATCACTTGTCGAAACTAGTCAGCAGCTGAACTCAACACACCATCTCCATTGGAGAGAATGCTGAAAACAAAATGGAGACAGGCCACAATACACAGAATTTAGAACACCTAAAATGGTTCTTCAGTTTGCACTGTAGTTTGCCAAGCCAAAAGTGTTTAGATAAGCTTGTTAAATTAACTGGCTCTTTCCTTTATTAAACTAAATGCATGCCATGATGTCTACCTCTAGCCAGATTGCTAGTGATTGAATTTAGTCATAGGAACTACAAGACTTGTGAAAAACGAGTCATTTATCTGTTTCTGATTATAGCCTGGTTAGGGCTGATTTTATCAGGCTATTTGTTAAAAATATCAATAGGGACAGGGACCAAGTGGTAGTGCACTGGGTTAAGCATACAAAGTATGAAGCACAAGGACCCCAGCTCAAGCCCCCAGCTCTTCACCTGCTGGGGGGGGTCACTTCATAAGAGGTGAAGCAGGTCTACAGGTGTCTCTCTTTCTCCTCTCTATCTTCCTCTCCTCTCTCAATTTCTCTCTGTCCTATCCAGCCACAACAACAACGATGGAAAAAAGATGGCCACCAGGAACAGTGGATTCATAGTGCAGGCACTGAGCGCAAGCAATAACCCTGGAGGAAAAAAAAATCAACAGGGACAGGTGACTCAGGAGTAGTATACATGCCCTGTAGGTAGGAGGGTCTGCATTGGATACATGTACCACATGTGACGAAGTGATGTGTTACCCTCTCTCTTCTCTCTCTATAAAGTAATTCACAAAACTAAATGAAAATGTACAAAAGTTCAAATCAATATTCATCAGTGTATGACTAAACTATGCATGTAAATATTACTCTTTTCTCCCATGTAAATTAATCAACTTTAGATTGGAGATTTGCAGATTACTATGGAAATGACTAAAGATGACTTTTCTGTTAGCCCAAGTATTGCTGCTTCTTCTTCCTCACAGGCTAGGATAGTTAGCTAACAGCTACTCATATTCTTATAATTATATGTGTAGGGGGCGGGTGATGGTGCACCTGGTTGAGTACACATGTTACTATGCTCAAAGACCCAGGTCCAAGCCCACAGTCCCCACCTGCAGGGGAAGCTTCATCAATGGTGAGGCAGTGCTTTCCCTAGTCTTTCTCTTTCTCTCTCTCCCTCTCAATCTCTATCCTATCAAATTTTTAAAAAGAACAAGATAAATATATGAATACACTTTTAAAACAAATCAGATGGACTTATTTATGACCATGCATGAAAAAAATGAATCTATTTAAATGACACCTTAATAATTGTTGTTCTATCCAGGTGTTAAATCGTGAATTGGCAGCTCTATGTGAACATTAAGGATAACATAATACAGTGAAATATGTAATACATAATACAGTGTGACAGAAAGTGACAGATAATGGAGTTAAGCTTTAAAATAGAGTGTGACTAAGAGGGTAGATTCTTATCTTCAGATTTTAGCCTTTCCACTTATGTGATCTCTCTGATTCTTATTTTATGATCAAATGAGGATCACAATATTATTTGCTTCATAGGGTTGCTCTGAAGATCAAAGCATTTGCCTTCAAATATTTCTAGTGCACAGATAAAAACATGCATTCTACATAGGAGCTTCATTTTCGGGGTGTCTCTCTCCTTCTCCGGCAGGGTGTCCTCCAGGGGAAAGGTAACAGGCTGGTTCTTTCTCGCTCACGACAGGGGTGACACGAAGTAAAAGACACCAGGGGACTCTTAGCGTGAATCTAGAATCTGAGTCCTTGAGTCCCAGAATCCTAGAGTCCGTTTATTAGCAAAATTGACATAAGTTAAATATAAAAGCAATGGAGGTAATTATTGTTGCAATATGACAGAAATTACAGGTTTCTTAACAGTCAGCATGCCCCTAAGGTAGGGGGTTGGTATGACAGGAATTGATGAGATACAAGACAGTTATTTTCCATAACACAAGCAACTTAATTATCCAAAGGTATTTGAGAGAAGCATAGGGGTTAAACCCGTAGGGTGAGACAGAGAGAAGATGGATATCAAAAGGCCATATAGTTTGGAATTTCTCTTGTCTGGGGCCTGAGGTGTGTGATGAAGTGTGTGATAAGGTGTGTTCTTCTGTGATCAGAAGGTGACTTTGAGTGAATCTGTGGCCATGTGGCCTGCGGTTAATGGAGGGAAGTACTGGGGTATCTGTGGGCCTGAGAGTCAAGAAGGAAAGAACCAAGTCTGAGTTTCCCCCCTTATGCTCACCTCGGTTGAGAGAGACTTACCAAGAGGTTATCTTCTCAGACTTCCATCCAAAGATGGGGGTGGTTCTCCCTAAGCTCTATCAGGCTCACACATGTTCCCAACACTTCATGAGAAAATTTTGTGAATTAGAACAACCTTTAAATCATATTTAGGTTCCATGAAGGATTGTGAACACATCAAAAAAGTCAGATCTTGGGGTCAAGCAGTGGGGCACCTGGTTGAGCACACATGTGACAGTGTTCATAGACCCAAGCCCCTGGTCCCCACCTGTAGGCAAAAAGCTTTATGAGCAGTGGAGCAGGGTTGCAGGTATCTCTCTGTCTCCCTCTCTATTTCCCCTCCCCTATCTATTTCTATCTTTCTCCATTCAATAAATAAGTAAACAAATAAACAGATGTTAAAGAAGTCAGATCTTTAAGAATGGGTAATATTCAGCCATTAGATCTTTAGACAATGGTTCTGCATTTATGTGAGTAAAAATTCCAAAGGGAACTGTCAGACTGCCTACAGATGATCAAAATAATTTTCATCTGTTTTTTTTCCAATGATTCACATGTATTTAGATTTTACATACACTCAGACCACAAAATATTACTCAAGTATAGAGATAGGAAAAAAAAACAAACTCTAGGAGGTTTCTTGCTTTAATAAAATCTCCAGACAGTGAATCACATCAATAAACCTAGAAGCTAATAATAAAAAAGCTACAAATTAAAAAAAAAACAGGTTAGTGTCTCCAACATGATATTGAATACTTTGCTCATGGTGGACTCATGGACTCAGTTCTCATAACAGAAATAAAGCATAGATTATGCTTGAATGAAGGCAAGGCAACTTTGTAAAATCTCAGAAGCCCATGTGTCTAGGGAATCCTTTTCATGAGACTAGTTTGGCATGTAGGATCAGACTATACAATGCACAGTTGACATTTGTACCTCATAAGCTAATGTATAATATTGCTAAGTGCATCTCAAAGGAGTATGCCGTTGGTGTGGTGCAGTGCATTAAGAGGTTATAGCAAAGACAATGCAGCTAAAATAAAGGCGGGGCTGATACATTTACTTAGACTATATGCTGCTCAACAGAAATGTCTTTCATGGAAAATGAAGTCCAATAAAAGACAAGGTGACCTGGGCAACTATATAGGCTAAGCAGATTATTTCTGGGTGACCAGACGTGAAAAGGAGCACTGCTCAATTGTATGATTGTTGATTTCTGTGATGAATGGTCTAGAGAGCAAACTGGCCACATATACAGATGAGATTGAGTTGTTAAGAGATAGTATCATGGAAATAAACTTAATGCTCTTTCATGACATAGGTAGCTCTGACAGAAACCTTCTGAGAGGAAGAAAGATGTATATTTAACAGAATACCATTAAATAAGTAAAAAGAAGGAAGCAAGGAAGGAAGAAAAGAAGGAAGGAATTAAAGAAATAACAAATGGAAATAAATCAAAAGATTTTGTTGATTAAGAGACAAATTTACCCAAGTATTATTTCCCATTGGAATTTCTTCACATAAGAAAACTTACTGTAACCACTAGTAAAGCTTATATGTGAACTATTATACACACACACACACACACACACACACACACACACATACACACATGCAGTACACAAACATGTAGTTACACAAATTTCTTGATTTTGGAATTGGATTTGAATTACTACATAGTAAATAAATGGGTGAATGGCTTTGGGCAAATAAATTGACTTTACTAGGTTTTAGCTTCATTTTTGTTTGTTTGTTTGTTAGGCAGAGGCAGAGAGAGTGAAAGAAACCACAGCACTGAAGCTTCCTTCAGTGTGGTGGGGACAGGCTCAAACCTGGGCTGTGCATATGGCAAAGCAGTGCACTACCTGAGTGAGTTACTTCATTGACCCTGGTTTTGTCTTTATAAAATAATTGTAATCCTTGAATGGTTGTTCTAGGAAATATATGAAACAACATCTGTACAATGCGGGCATACACTGAAGACTTAGTTTTGTAGCATAATCATCATCATCATCATCATAAAATAATGAGGCAGAAAGCAAGTCACGTAGCTATATTCTGGGAGCAAATTCTAGGAGTATTGCAACCAAGAGGCCTGGGCAGATTCATGCAACAGCAGGAAAGAATTAGACAAACTCTAGATTTCCTTAACATTTCATAAATATTCATGCCCGTCTGATTTCTGCAAATCTGGGAATAATAATAGTTCAAATTGCAATACATGTAAATTTAAGAAAATAAACTAAATGAGTAAATAAAAGGTATGGAGCAATGAGTAGGTGTGAACATTGCAGTCACCCCATTTAAAAATAGGCAATGAGAATGAATAGAGAAGCCCCCTTTTTAATTGCTGTATTGATTAGTGTTGAAAGGAGTTTAGGTACATATTGTGATGGGATGCTGGGACAATTTGTGAATTCCTTGTGAATTCAGATACGTTGTATTTTTTTAAAAACAGTGTTGCTGGCAGATTTTTGTAATGTCTCATTTTTCATGCTGCTAAAACTTATATTAAAGAATTCTCTTTCCTTGAGAAAAAGAACATTTCTAGAGAATATTTCTGAAGTTTCAATATGATAACAGATGGCATCTCAAATCTTCTGTCAATAGCATGTGTGATAGGAATACAAATTTAGATTCATTGCACAGCTACCATTCTTGTCAAAGCTTTATGGAATTCAGAGACAGTCCAAAGGATACCCATCCTTTCATGAACAATTTATATTGGGTGGTTGGAAAAGTCATGGTGTAGTTTTCTGTGAAAAAAAATATGCATTATGACTTTTCTGACAAGCCAATAGATCTCTTTGGAGAGATTTTAGATGGCTCAGGTTCTTGACCTTCTGTTTCAGAGATGAGTCCAGGTATACATATGATTTGGTTGTCAACACAAATGAGTTTGTCACCAGTCATCTTTTCCATTTTCTGTATGATAGAGCACACTGACTTGTCTGAAGCTAGAGCAGATAACCGTGTTCTATGCCTTCTCCTTTTTCGGTCTGGTGCTTATTATTTTTTAAGTTTTTAAAATAGTTTATTTACATTATTTATGGTGCTTATTCTGATTTACTCCTCAAGTAAGGAGTATTTGCTCTCTCCTCATTATGATTGTTTTCTGGATGTCTACATTGGCATTACACTGATTACACTTTTCGAAGCACGTCCAGATGTCCACAATAGTACTATCAATTGTTCTTATCTCAAACTCCTGTAACTAGTATCTTGCTGATGAATTTTCTTTCTCTTTATTTGTTAATTTAGAATATGATTGAAAACCCAAGAATAGGGCAGTGGCACACCCAATTGAGCACATATATTACCATGCACAAGGACCTGGGTCCCAGGCTGGGTACCCACCTACAGTGTTTCTCTCTTCCCCCACCCATCTCTCTTAATTTCCTTCTATCTCCATCAATAAATAAAACACCCTGAGAATCATATCACACACTGTCCCATGTGTCTCAGAGACATCACCTGAATTGAATTTATATGAAACCTTAATCTCACAGGCCACATGGAAATGCACTTTTGTTGCTGTTGTTGATTTCACTCTTCAGGTCAGCTTTTTCAGACAGACAGACAGACAGACAGACAGACAGAGAAAGATAAAGAGATAGGGATGCCATGGTACCAAAGCATCCTCCAATGTGGTGAGGTCCAAGCTCAAATCTAGGTCATGTATAGAACAAAACAGACATATTGCCCAGATGAGCTATTTTTGCCAGCATTATATATACCCCCTTTTTTCAAGTCCATAATGTTTAGCATTATATTTGACCTGGCTTGGATTTTATATAATAAGTGTTTGTCTGTCAGTAGGGTCTTGCAATTATCAGAATGGACTATGCTTGTTAATACAGGGTTGTGAGGTGATACAGTGGTGACAGTAGGACCATGCATTCCCTTTTGTGACTGCCATTTGATCGCAGATGGAAACAACTGGAATTACACTGGAAAGGAAAGAGGGCCAAGGAAGAGGGTTATTGAAGCCTCTGCATTGAGTGAAATGTCTTACGCAATGAAAGATAATAGATATTTAATGACATGGTGACAGGGCATGGCCTGATTTGCTCTATTTAAAAAATTTTAAAGCCTTGACTCTGTATTTTAATATATATTTTTATTTATTATTGGACAGAGACAGAGAGAAATTGGAAGGAGTGAAGATAGAGGGAAAGAGACAGACACCTGCAGCCCTGATTTACCACTCGTGAAGCTTTTCCCCTGCAGGTGGGTACTAGGGGCTGGAGATGAGGTCCCTGCTCACTGTAATGGCTGCACTTAACCAGGTGTGCCACCGACTGGTCCCCCAATTTGCTCTTGAAGTTTAGTTCTGTCCTGGTCTCTACCAGCTTTTTTTAAATTTTGTTTTTATTTAAATTTTTTATTTAAGAAAGGATTAATGAACAAAAACATAAGGTAGGAGGGGTACAACTCCACACAATTTTCACCACCCATTCTCCATAACCCACCCCCTCCCATGATAGCTTTCCCATTCTCTAGCCCTCTGGGAGCATAGACCCAGGGTCGTTGAGGGTTGCAGAAGGTAGAGGGTCTGGCTTCTGTAATTGCTTCCCCGCTGAACATGGGTGTTGACTGGTCGGTCCATACTCCCAGTCTGCCTCTCTCTTTCCCTAGTAAGGTGTGTCTCTGGGGAAGCTGAGCTCCAGGACATATTGGTGGGGTCTTCAATCCAGAGAAGCCTGGCCAGCATCCTGGTAGCATCTGGAACCTGGTGATTGAAAAGAGAGTTAACATACGAAGCCAAACAATTTGTTGAGCTATCATGGATCCCAAGCTTGGAATAGTGGAGAGGAAGTGTTAGGGAGGTACTCACTGCAAACTCTAGTGTACTTCTGCTTTCAGGTATATATTTTGCAGTAGTTTATGGGTACGTGTGAACATAAGCTCTCTCTCACAGAAACTGGTGTATATCTAGGTTTTGGTACTTTGTTAGAAAGTGAACTACCTGAGATGAAATTAGAGTGTACTATAAAAGGAAAGGTCTCACCCGAGTAATGAAGCTGAAGGGTTGTCATTCCACACGTGAAGTCTCTGGATACAGTCTGAGGTGAAGCATGTTGAGGTGGCAATCGTTGCGTTGGTTAGGTTGTGATCGGCAGATGCAATATTATTTGGTTTGGATTGGGAGATGCATACGGGAAAGTGGGCCCTATCCAAGGGTTCCAGGACTGGGGGAAGTAGGGGCTCTATAGTGGAGATGTGAGGTTCCTGCTGTCTTAGGGTTCAAAAAGACAATTGATAGTTAATATTGTCATCACATTATTTGTTAATTGGGTTAACTTTGAAAAGTCCCTTTGTTATGGTTTGCTGTACAATATCCAGTATCTTGTATATAGCTGTGCTATTGGATGCTTCTAATCTACTTGGTCTAGGCTTTTGAGAGAGTCCGCATATCAAATACATAGCCTATATATTAAAAAGATTCAGTTTGTCTTTTGAGAAACTTTGAGACATACAATTGATTTTCCCCCTCTCATATTAATTAACTAGTGATTTATATGTCTACATTTTGCTAGGAGTGTACATAAACACCATACCCACCACCAAAGGACTGTAACCCATCCCTCCCACCCACTCCCACCCCCCACTGGCCCAGGAAGCTGCATGTCTACCCCTCACCACTGGGTTTTTACTTTGGTGCCCTACTTACAATTTCGTCAGATCCTGCTTTTAGTTTCCCTTTCAGATCTTCTTAGTCAACTTCTGCTGATGAGTGGGATCATCCCATACTCATCTTTATCTTTCTGACTTAGCTCACTTAACATAATTCCTTCTAGCTCTGTCCAAGATGGGTCAGAGAAGGTGGGTTCATTGTTCTTGATAGCTGCATAGTATTCCATTGTGTATATATACCACAGCTTTCTCAGCCACTCATCTGTTGTTGGGCACCTGGGTTGCTTCCAGGTTTTAGCTATTATGAATTATGCTGCTATGAACATAGGAGTACACACCTCTTTTTGGTTGGGTGTTATGGAGTCCTTGGGGTATAACCCCAGGAGAGGAATTACTGGATCATATGGAAGGTCCATGTCTAGCCTTGTGAGAGTTTTCCAGACTGCTCTCCACAGAGGCTGTACCAATTTACATTCCCACCAGCAATGTAAAAGGGTTCCTCTGTCCCCACATCCTCTCCAGCATTAGTTGCTGCTGTCCTTTTTGATGTATGCCATTCTTACAGGAGTTAGGTGGTATCTTAGTGTTGTCTTAATTTGCATTTCTCTGACAATCAGTGACCTAGAGCAGTTTTTCATATGTTTGTTAGCCTTTTGGATCTCCTCTGAGGTGAATGTTTTGTTCATATCCTCTGCCCATTTTTGGATGGGGTCATTTGCTTTTTTGGTGCTAAGTTTGCTGAGCTCTTTATATATTTTGGTCATTAGTTTCTTGTCTGATGTATGGCATGTGAAGATCTTCTCCCATTCTGTGAGGGGTCTCTCTGTTTGTTTAATAGTTTCTTTGGATGTGCAGAAGCTTTTCAATTTGATGTAGTCCCATTGGTTTGTTTCTGCTTTAGTCTTCCTTGCAATTGGGTTTGATTCATCAAAGTTGTCCTTGAGGTGTATGTGGGAAAGTGTTTTACCAATGTTTTCCTCTAAGTATTTGATTGTTTCTGGTCTGACATCTAGGTCTTTGATCCATTTGGAGTTGATTTTTGTTTCTGGTGAGATAAAGTGGTTCAATTTCATTCTTCTGCATGTTTCAACCCAGTTTTCCCAGCACCATTTATTGAAGAGAGCCTCCTTTTTCCATTTAATCCTTTGGGCCCCCTTATCAAAGATTAGATGCCCATAGGTGTTGGGATTTACTTCTGGGCTTTCAATTCTGTTCCACTGGTCTGTGTGCCTATTTTTGTTCCAGTACCATGCTGTTTTGATGATGATGGCTTTATAATATAGTTTAAGGTCTGGGAGTGTGATGCCTCCATTTCTGTTTCTTTTCCTCAAGATGGTTTTGGCAATTCTAGGTGTTTTCAGGTTCCAGATAAATGATTGTAGTGTTTGTTCTATTCTCTTAAAGAAGCTTGGTGGAACTTTGATGGGTATTGCATTAAATTTGTATATGGCTCTGGGGAGAATATTCATTTTGATGATATTTATTCTTCCAATCCATGAGCATGGGATATCTTTCCATTTCTTGGTATCAGTTTCTATTTCCTTGAGTAGCGACTCATAGTTTTCAGCATACAAGTCTTTCACTTCTTTGGTCAACTTTATTCCTAGGTATTTGATTGATTTTGCTGAAACAGTAAATGGGAGTGATTTCTGGATGTCTTCTTCTTCTTCAGATTTAGTGTTTGCATAAAGAAATGCCACTGATTTTTGTACATTGATTTTGTAGCCTGATACCTTGCTATATTGCCTAATAACTTCCAGTAATTTTCTACTGGATTCTTTAGGTTTTTCTATGTATACTATCATATCATCTGCAAATAGTGAGAGCTTGACTTCTTCCCTTCCAATCTGTATTCCTTTGATTTCTTTCTCTTGCCTGATTGCTATGGCAAGAACTTCCAATACTATGTTGAAGAGTAATGGTGACAGTGGACAGCCCTGTCTAGTCCCCGATCTGAGGGGGAATGCTTTCAGCTTCTGTCCATAGAGTATGATGTTGGCTGTAGGTTTGCTATATATAGACTCCACTATCTTGAGGAATTTCCCATCTGTTCCCATTTTTTGTAGAGTTTTGAGCATGAACGGGTGTTGGATTTTGTCAAAGGCTTTCTCTGCATCTATTGAGATAATCATGTGGTTTTTGGCTTTGCTTTTATTGATGTGGTGAATGACATTGATTGACTTACAGATGTTGAACCAACCTTGCATTCCTGGGATGAATCCCATTTGGTCATGATGAACAATCTTTTTGATGAGTTGCTGTATCTGGTTGGCCAAGATCTTGTTTAATATTTTGGCATCTATGTTCATAGAGATATTGGTCTGTAGTTTTCCTTTTTTGTTCTGTCCCTATCAGCTTTTGGTATCAGGGTGATGTTGGCTTCATAAAAGGTGGAAAGGAGTATTCCTGTTTCTTCAATCTTATGGAATAGCTTAAGAAGTATGGGTATTAACTGTTTCCTGAAAGTATTGTAGAATTCGTTCGTGAAGCCATCTGGTCCAGGACTTTTGTTGTTGGGGAGATTCTTAATAACAATTTCAATTTCTTTGTCTGTGATTGGTGCATTTAGATTTTGTAGTTCTTCTTGGTTCAGTTTTGGAAGTGCATAGGTTTCTAGGAATTGTTCCATTTCTTCCAGATTCTCTAGCTTGGTGGCATATAGTTCTTTATAGAAGTTTTGCAGGATTCTCTGGATTTCTGTGTTGTCAGTTGTTATATCTCCTGCATTGTTTACAATTCTATTAATTTGAGTCTTCTCTCTTTTTTGTTTGGTGAGTCTGGCTAGGGGTTTGCCAATTTTGTTTAATATTTCAAAGAACCAACATTTGGCTTCATTGATCTTTTGTATTGTTCTTTTATTTTCGATGTTGTTTATTTCTGCTCTAACTTTAGTGATTTCTGTCCTTCTGGTTGCTTTAGGGTTCCTTTGTTCCTCTTCCTCTAAGTCCTTGAGGTGTGCAGTAAGGTCGTTCATTTGAGCTTCTTCTTGGTGTTTAATATGTCATTGTATGGCTATAAGTTTCCCTCTCAGTACTGCTTTAGCTGTGGTCTAAATATTTTGATAGGTTGTGTCTTCATTTTCATTAGTTTCCAGGAACATTTGAATTTCCTGCTTGAGTGAGTCTCTGACCCAGTGGTTCTTAAGGAGCATGTTGTTTAGTTTCCAAATTCTGTGTCTTTTAATAATTTTCCGTTTGTTGTTAAATGTTAGTTTTACTCCACTGTGGTCTGAGAAGATACTTGGGATGATTTCAATGCTCTGAATTTATTGATGCTGTCTTTGTGGCCTAACATGTGGTCTATCCTTGAGTATGTGTTATGTGGATTTGAAAAGAAGGTGTATTCCAGTTTTTTGGGGTGGAGGAGTCTGAAAATGTCCAAGAGGTCTAGTATGTCGATCTCTTCATTCAGTTCTCATGTATCTTTATTGGTTCTCTGCTTTGTTGATCTGTCTAAGTGTGAGAGTGGGGTATTGAAGTCTCCCACTATTATTGTATTACTATTGATGTATTTTTGAAATTCTTTCAGTAGATGCTTAATGTATTTAGATGGTCCCTCATTGGGTGCATAGATGTTAATAATTGTTAAGTCTTCTTGGCTGATTGATCCTCTAATCATTATGTAATGTCCTTGCCTATCTTTTATTACTTTATTCAATTTAAAGTCTATCGTGTCTGAGATGAGAATGGCTGTTCCTGCCCTTTTTTGTGGACCATTAGCCTGTATGATAGTTTTCCATCCTTTCACTTTAAGTCTGTGTTTATCTTGTTGTGACAGATGGGATTCTTGCAAGCAGCATATGGTTGGGCTATGTTTTCTGATCCATCCCCCCACCCTGTGCCTTTTGATGGGTGAGTTTAAGCCATTGACGTTTATTGATATTATGGATTTAATGTATTGTAGTGCCATTGTTCTAAAAAAACTTGTTTGCTCTGATATATTGCAAGTATTATAGTGATGTTCTTGTTTATAAGAGGTCTTTTAGTACCTCTTTCAGGGCCGGCTTGGTGATGGTTGCCTCCTTTAACTGTTGTTTATCTAAGAAGGTTTTGATCCCTCCATCTAGTTTGAATGAAAATCTAGCAGTATATATTATCCTTGGTTGAAACCCTTTTATTCAGGGCTCAATAGATATCTTGCCACTCCCTTCTGGCTTTTAGAGTTTGAGTGGAGAAGTCTGCAGATAATCTTATGGGTTTTCCCTTGTATGTGACTTTTTGTTTCTCTCTTGCAGCCTTTAGGATCCTTTCATTATCCTTACTTCTTCTCATTGTGACTATGATGTGTCTTGGTGTCTTCAGGTCTGGGTTGATTCTGTTTGGTACTCTCTGGGCCTCTTGAATCTTGATGTCCTTTCTGTTATTCAGGTCTGGGAAGTTGTCTTCTATTATTTCCTCTAGAATGTCTGCTTCCCCTTCCTCTCTTTCTTCCTCTGGCAGGCCAATTATGAGAATGTTTCTTCTTCTGAGATCATCCCATATGTCTCTGTTGTTGTTTTCAGTGTCTCTCAATCTCTTTTTAAACTCTTTCACCTCTTTCTTTGTTTTCTCTAACTCATCCTCTGTCTGACTAATTCTGTTTTCTGCTTCTGTTAGTCTGCTTTCCCTTGCCTCAGCTTCTTTCTTCATTACAGCTATTTCAGCTTTGAGTTCTCTAATTGCCTCAAGATAATCAGTATTTTCCTTGGGGGTCTCAACTGTTGTCTCCCTAATACTGCCATTCCTTTCCTCCAATGTTGTTTTCATTTCTGTGATTAATAAGTTTATTATTGCTCGCATACTTTTCTTATCTATGGTTACTTCTGGCTGATTTGTAGTTTCTTCTGGGCTCTTGTCTTCATTCATTGGACTAACAGTTTTATTTGTTTTTGATCTACCCATTTTTTTTATTTATGTGTTTCTTTTTTTTTATGCTCTGTTGTTCCTCAATTGTTGTGTCTTGAGTACAAGTAACACTGTACTAAATATCTTTATGACAATTGCACTCACCAACCTCCGGAATTACAGTAGCAACTGAAGTAAGTATTGAAGTAGTTTAATCGTTACCAGTTAGCCAAACAATTTCTCCAGTCCATGAAAAAATAGTAGCCAAATCCCAGTGATGAAAGAGAAAAGAAAGAGAGGATAGCAAGAATAGACAGTTATGCAAATCTACTATCCACTGTATATTCTAGAGGAAACAAGAGGGGAAAGGGAACTAGAGCAGAGATATACACATAGAGAGTCCACTCTGAGTCAGATTTCTTCCCCAAAATAATTCACAAATTCAGAAAGGCAAAGAAGAAGGAAGAAGTGTATGACAAGATTAAAAAAAGAGAGAGAGAGAGACAAGAGAGAGAAAAGGGAGAAGATAAGAAAAAGAGTTGTAATTAAAGAGCAGTGCAAGGAAATTCCCAAATGTGCATCAGTGAATTCAAAAAAGCACCCTGTTTGGTGGTGTGGGGTATCCTGCTAGGAGCTGGTCCCCAGGGACTGTTTATGGGGGGGGGAAAGGAGGTATGCTTGAAAATTAAAAGGAAGAAAAAAGAATTTTTTCTCCTACTCTAATTCTTAACCCAAATTAAGTTATAGTCACCTCCTTGGTGTCACCGCTATGGCCCCTTATTGGCTAGCCTGCTAAAGGCAGAAAATCCTACTGTTTCCAGGAGATGTGTTCGGAGCTCAGCGGCTAGCAGCTTCTCAGTCTGCCATCTTCCAGGAAACCCCCCCTCCAGACTTTTTTAAAGGATTTCTCGAAAATGAAAACTAGCTCCAAATCCTTTGATCCAATGAGAGCTATACTTAAGAAGTCTTTGGATCCGCCCTCAGGGTCGCGGTGGTCCCTGGAGACTCCCAAGAGAAAGCCCCCGAGCTATAGTGCTCCCTCCGGGTCCTCTGCCGGCCGCCCAGCAGCGCTCTGCAACCGGTGGAGGAGCCGCCTTCCCGGGCGGAGGACAAGGCACCCGCCTTGCCCACCGCCGCCTGGGAAGTCTGGAGCAGCCCGCCCGCTAGTCCGTGCCACCTTTACTCTAATTCTTAACCCAAATTAAATTATAGTCACCTCTTTGGTGTCACCACTAGGACCCCTTATTGACTGGCCTGCTAAAGGCAGAAAATCCTACCGTTTCCAGAAGATGTGATCAGAGCACACGCTGCTAGCAGCTTCTCAGTCTGCCATCTTCCTCAAAGCTCTACCAGCTTTGAGTAGCTACAATGTAGCAGACTGTTGCTAGATTGTAGGATCATTACAGTTCTCAGTGATTATAGTGGAAAAAAAAACATCTTTCCCATTGAAATTATTACTCATTATCCTTTTACAAGTATTATATGCATTATGAAATATTTCACATGTAGAAAGAAGTTTGTAAAATATTTGTAACAAATGATAGTGAAAGGAGCATCTCTCTATCCAGATCTTAATAGTTTGAGTTTCTTCTGGGTCTCTCTCTGATTTCACTTTCTTACCTTCCTCCAGTAGAAACATCTAGAATGAATTTTATGTTCTTAATCTGTTTTTCATATGTTAATATATACAAATATGCATATATAATATATATGTTTTGACTAGTATATTTATTTTATTATTTCTGGTACTTAATATAAATAGAACAATACTCACATCATGTATATTCCAAAACTTAATTTTTTTACTTTATTTTTCTGAGCTGTTTATGACTATTTCTTTTTTTTCTTTTTTTGCCTCCAGGGTTATTGCTTTGGCTGGTTGCTTGCACTGTGAGTCCACTACTCCTAGAGGCTTCCCCCCCCACTTTTGTTGCCCTTGTAGTTTATCATTGTTGTTGTCATTGCTGTCATTGTTGTTGTGTAGGACAGAGAGAAATCGAGAGAGGAGGGGAAGGCAGAGAGGAGGAGAGAAAGATAGATACCTGCAGACCTACTTCACTGCTTGTGAAGTGACCCCCTTGCAGGTGAGTAGCCGGGGGCTCGAACTGGGATCCTTATGCTGGTCCTTGTGCTTTATCCCATGTGCACTTAACCCGCTGTGATACTGCCTGGCCCATGACTATTTCCTTTATGATGACTAGGTTTTACTTAATGACTAAAATTTATTCATTTGAATTGAGAGCCCAGAACTAAGCCCCCACACTTACGGACATCTAGTCTTTGGCAAAGGTGCCCAGACTATTAAATGGAGAAAGCAGAATCTCTTCAACAAATGGTGTTGGAAAAAGTGGGTTGAAACATGCAGAAGAATGAAACTGAACCACTATATTTCACCAAAAACAAAAGTAAATTCCAAGTGGATCAAGGACTTGGATGTTAGACCACAAACTATCAGATACTTAGAGGAAAATATTGGCAGAACTCTTTTCCGCATCAATTTTAAAGAAATCTTCAATGAAACGTATCCAATTACAAAGAAGACTAAGGCAAGCACAAACCTATGGGACTACATCAAATTAAAAAGCTTCTTCACAGCAAAAGAAACCACTACCCAAACCAAAATACTCCTCACAGAATGGAAGAAGATCTTTACATGCCATACATCAGTCAAGAGTTTAATAACCAAAATATACAAAGAGCTTGTCAAGCTCAACAATGAGAAAACAATAACCCCATCCAAAAATGGGGAGACGACATGGACAGACTATTCACCACAGAAGAGATCCAAAAGGCCAAGAAACACATGAAAAAATGCTCCAAGTCTTTGATTGTCAGAGAAATACAAATAAAGACAACAATGAGATACCACTTCATTACTGTGAGAATGTCATACATCAGAAAATATAACAGCAGCAAATGCTGGAGAAGTTGTAGGGTCAAAAGAATCCTCCTGCACTGCTGGTGGGAAAGTAAATTGGTCCAACCTCTGTGGAGAATAGTCTGGAGACCTCTCACAAGGCTAGAAGTGGACCTACCCTAAGACCCTGCAATTCCTCTCATGAGGATATATCCTAAGAAACCAAACATACCCATCCAAAAAAGATCTGTGTACACATATGTTCTTAGCAGCACAATTTGTAATAGCCAAAACCTGGAAGCAACCCAGGTGTCCAACAACAAATGAGTAGCTGAGCAAGTTGTGGTATATAAATACAATGGAATATTACTCAGCTATAAAAAATGGTGACTTCACCATTTTCAGCCGATCTTGGATGGACCTTGCAAAATTCATGTTAAGTGAAATAAGTCAGAAACAGAAGGATGAATGTGGGATGATCTCACTCTCAGGCAGAAGCTGAAAAACAAGATTAGAAGAGAAAACACAAGTGGAACCTGAACTGGAATTGGCGTATTGCACCAAAGTAAAAGACTCTGGGGTGGGGGTGGGGGGAGAATACAGGTCCAACAAGGATGACAGAGGACCTAGTGGGGCTTGTATTGTTATATGGAAAACTGGGAAGTGTTATGCATGTACTAACTATTGTATTTACTGTCGAATGTAAACATTAATTCCTCAATAAATAAATTAAAATAATTATTCTATTCACTGCTATATTACACTTAATGGAAATACCGCAAGTAATTTTAACCTTATATTCTTAGTAGAAATTTTGATTGTGGTTTTTGTCATTTTAAATATGTTCTAAGAATATTCTTGTGTAAATCTCTTTGTGCACATATATAAAGATAAATATTTCTAAGACTCAAAAATGTAGGTAGGTTTTTAGATTATGTGCCTCTCCACTTTACTAGATAGTTATTTAATTATACATTTATAGAATTAAATTTTTAACAGAAGTTGTATTGAATAATTGGTTTGCAGCATTCTTAAAATTTAACATTGATCTCTTTCAAGCTAAGCAAGCCAACTCTGCAATACCACTGCCTAGGTTTTTTGTACTTTTTGGCTTCTAAGTATATTTTCTTGTAAAAAATGTTTTTATTTTATATAACAGAGAGAATCTGAGAGAGGAAAGGGAGAGATAGATAGGGAGAGAGAGAGAGAGAGAGAGAGAGAGCGCTGCAGTACTACTTCACTTCAGCTCTGCAGAAGGGGATTGGCCTTGTGCACTCAACCATGTGTGCCTCTGCCTGGCCCACTAAATATATATATATAGTTTGCTTTTAAAATGAAGTCTAAAAATTCCTGTTGGTAGGTATACAATAGTTTTTGTGCAGTGTCCTTAAATTTGGCAAGTTGGCTGAAATCTGGTTATAATTTAAATAATGTATGTGTACATTTTTTTGGTTTCTTTGTAGATGTTCCTATTTGCAGATACTGAAAGTTTTATTTATTCATTTCCAGTCATTTCATATTTTATGTCTTCTTGCTATGTTACTGTATTAACATAAACCTCTATTCCACTATTGAATTTTAGTGGGAATGGAAAACGTTTACATCTTGTTTCTGATTTTCAAGGAATGTCTCAAGATGTCATAGTTCTTTCTGATATCTGCTTATGCTTATGATATCTGCTTATGCTTATCCTTTTATTCATAGATAAGAATGTGCTACTTTTTCTCATGGGCAGATGCTAAGTTTTGTGAGTATGCTGTGTCGATTGAGAGGATGACACAGCATATAACAAATGATGCCTGGGGTTGAATCTGAGATCTCTGGGGTCTCAGGTACATAAGTCTTGTGATCTAACACTGACCTATTTTATGGCCATTTTAGGAGATTTTAAGATGGATATTTGGCTCATTAATTTTAATCTCTCTCTTTTTTTCCTGTTATATACTTTAAAGACTCTACATAGTCCTAAAGATTTCTGGAACAGCTTTATCTGAATATGAGAATTTTGCTGTATGCTATCACTTGCAAATCTACTTGTCAGCTATTATGGTCCCAAACTGTTTTCACTGCATAATATACAAGACAAAAAGAGAGACCACAACTAAAAATGGAATCAGGTATTTTAGTACATATTTACTAAAACTGGTCATGAAGACTGTGCTTAAAGATATACAGAATAAGGGCTGGATGGTGATGCACCTGGTTGAGTGCACATGTTACAATGTGCAAGGACCCAGGTTCAAGCCCCCAGTCCCCACATGAAGTCCCCACGTAAAAAATAAATAAGTAAGGAGAAGAACATGGCAATGAGAAAGACAAAGAAACAATGAATATTTCCAAAAGTGTTCAATTCCTGCTAAGGTGATGTGCTCATTTTTTTTTTTCCTTCAGTTTATTGGCTGAGAAAAATTTTAGTAGATTAGAGTGACACCAACTGACTAAGAAAAACTGTAGTGTATTTGTCAGTGATTATGGTCATATTAACATTGAAAGCCTAGGAAATAGAATTTCACACTGTTTTTTTCCCAAGGGAAAAAGCTTTCAGGCAAATCAGAAGTTTATAGGAGTGGCATTTAATGGTATATTATGTATATCTCTTTTTAAAAACATTTTTATTATCTTTAGTTATTTATTATTTAGAGGCAGTCAGAAATCGAGATGTATGGGTTGATAGAGAGGGAGAGAGACAGAGACACCTGCAGCACTGATTCACCACTGGCAAAGCTTTCTTCCTTCACCTGGGGACTGGGGGCTTGAACCTGGGTCCTTGCACATTGTAACATGTGTGCTCAACCAGGTGCATCACCATCTAGCCCCTTATTCTGTATATCTTTAAGCACAGTCTTCATAACCAGTTTTAGTAAATATGTACTAAAATACCTGATTCCATTTTAGATTTAATAGTGGTAGATTAATCCCTGTGTTAGCACTTTCTTATATTCACACCTTTATTTTCTACCAGTAATCATATAAGAGCAAGAGTACGCAAGATTTTATGTATGTGTGTGTGTGTACATATATATATTTCAAAGTGTAAGCTACTTTTAGTTCTTTGTTACATTACAAAAGTGTTCATCTGAAATATCAATATATATTCAGTGTATCATTTGAAGAACAAATGAAAGGCTATAATGTTATAAGTTACTTAAGGGCCCTCTAATGATCACCTAATATTCTTGATGCTTTAAAAAATTTCACTATGGGGCCCTGGCAGTAGTGCATCAGTGCATGTGGCACAAAGCGCCAGGACCGGCATAAGGATTCTGATATGAGCCCCCGGCTACTCACCTGTAGGAGGGTCACTTTACAAACAGTGAAGCAGGTCTACAGGTGTCTGTCTTTCTCTTCCCCTCTCTGTCCTCCCCTCCTCTCTCGATTTCTCTCTGTCCTATCCAACAACAATGACAACAATAACAATAATAATAGTAACAATGACCATGATAAACAACAGAGGCAACAAAAGGGAAAAAATGGCCTCCAGGAGCAGTGGATTTGTAGTGCAGTCACTGAGCCCCTGAAATAACCCTGTAGACAAAAAAAAAAATCCACTAAAAACTAAAATGTGCAACATCTATTGATATGTAATAAAACATTATTAAGGCTATGGGCAACATAAAGAAAGTGGAGATAAAATTTACTTTAAATATGTTTAAAACCTTTATGAAATGTGACATTAAGTGTGATAAATTTTTGTCATTAAAATAAAGGCAGGGTTAGTGGCTTTTCTGTTGTTCAGAAATTATTTCTTAATTTTCTAGTGATTTAAAATTGATTTACAAAAATATAAGATAACGGGTATAATTTTACATTTCTATTACCTCTGTTGGAAGCTACAGCAGTTCTCCTAAGGTTTCAGATATGAGTTAACTATTATTTCTACAACTATCTGTCTGTGTTTGTATATATTTGCCCCCCCCCATTTCCATCTTTTCCTTTATAAGTCACATCTACACCTAATATTACATCTGAATGTCCTTCCCTTCTTTCTATTATCTCTCTGGGTCCTGATGGAGTTGGAGTTCAGAGCCCTCTAGTTCTCCTCCTATCATTTCTTCCCTACTTGGAGTCTGGACCAAAATTCTTGTTGGGGTTCAGAAGGTGGGAGTAATTGCTACTGTAATTGTTTCTTTGCTGATAGGGGTGTTGGAAAGTTGATTGATACCCTCTACTTGTTTCTATCTCAGATAGGGTTCTGGAGAAGTTCTGGGACACATTGGTGAGGGTGTCTGCCCAGATAGTTCAAGATGGCATCATGATAGCATCTGCAACTTGGTGGTTGAAAGACAGCAAGATATAAAGCACGATAAAATGATTGTTAAGAACCACAAAGTAGGAATAGAACAGATGAGAATAGGGATCTTATGGTGGAAAGAAGTGAAGATGTCTGTTTTACATATGTTTTTAGAGGCCTATGATGATTGTAGTTGTTGCTTAAGCAGGTCATAACTTTGAGGATAACTATCAGCATCTAGGCATTAAGAAGATCAATTTATTTTTTTTATCATTTTATTGGGACTGAATGGTTTAAAGTACTGTTGTTGACACATGGGTAAAACTTCTCATCTCCTCGTACTAGGTGTCTCAGCCCCAACTTGAGTCCTTTTCAGCCATCATGTACCAGGAGCCCTAAATCTCTTCCCACAACTTCTTTCCCCCTCCTTCCCCAGAGTCCTTTGCTTTGGTGTAATGTTGTATGCTTTACATTGGGTTGTTCTAGCTCTCCCCCTGCCAAGAAAATTGGTTCAGTCCTGCTAGTTTCGCGGGCCCGCTTGTCCCCGCCCCAAGGAACACCGAGAGAGTTCCAGAGTAAGAGAGTGTTTGGCGCCGCTGCGGGGGAAAGAGGCAACAGAGTTCAGTTTGGTGATTAGTTTGGATTAGTTTATGAATCGTTGTTCTTGAATAAAGAAATACAGCTTCCCTGCCCAGCTGTATGTCTCTGGTCGTCTCTGTTACCTGCCCGTGAAGCTAGCCCGGCCAGCTAGAGCCTCTGAATTTTAACAACAGTGTAATACACCAGCCCCAGTTTTACTCTATGTTTTCCATTTCTGTCCTTGTTTCAGTTCCACGAGATCACTTTCTAGAATGATCACCTCGACTTTTTGTTTCTCTGAACCTGCTCTTTTGTCTTTTGCTTAAAAGGAAATACAAAAGGTGAGGGTAGATAGCATAATGGTTATGCAAAGAGACTCTCATGCCTGAGGCTCTGAAGTCCTAGGTTCAATCCCCCCACACCACCACAATAAGCCAGAGCTGTGCAGTGCTCTGGTGTTTCGTTCTGTCTTTCTTTCTCAAAAATAAAACAAACAAAATACTTTTTAAAAAAAGGAAATACAAAAATAAAAAGGAAAAGTATCGAATATTGATGGAACAAACATATTCTGAGTAACTTTTATCTCATGAGAACTGTGTTTTTTAAATCTAATGTTCATATAGTTCTAAAGACTGATATCTGGAACCATTTTTACCTGTCACCTTTTGTTTCACCAAGAATGGCTTATATTCCCTTGAGGCAAGAATTTACATCAGTGAAGACTGAAGATTTAATCTTGCTGACAGCCCTGAGGACATTCAAGGGCAATAACCCCCATGTCCTGAGAAGTTTAGGCGTGAGAGTGATGACATGTATTAAGGATATTCAGATTGCAGCTTCTTCTAAATGAAAATTTATTATTTCATTATTCCTCTCGCTTCGTTTATTATGATCCTTGGGATTTTAGATAGTCGAAGACAACAATAATAATCCCTTTATGTGGAGTCATTCATTTTGAAGGATTCCCAAGTGTGCCACAGATTGCATATAAAGTTCTGAGTGGGCAACTCTGGAATGGTGACAGCAATGTGCAAAGACCCACACATGGATGCCCAGAATGCCCTGAGGGGTACTTGCAGTCTCAAAATATGATGAATCTTATGGAATGTCCAAGGTGGTCCAACCTTCCTTTCTGTCAACCCACAGCAGTAGCCATGACAACTGTATGCTGAAGGGAGGATAATAATGATGATGGTAATAATAATAATAGATAATAACCCCATCTGTTCTCAGGAACACCAGTAGCACAAACTGTGTTATGTATATATGCACAAAGTGTCAGGCTTCTTTTCATTGCTCCAGAATAAATGAATAATAAAATAGACTTTAAGCCTGGCAGTATGTAATTAAAAATTACTGTAAGACTGAGCTCTGGCTGGACTGATGTTGTAAGAGGAAAATTGTACATTAGGTATTCTTTCACTAAAGATTTCCTCTCCTGTCAAGTGATAAATCAGATAAGTAGTTAGGGGTATCAGCTATGATCAAGTGATTTGACAGTGGGAATTAGATCATCTTGATAAAGAAGTGACATGTAGACAATGGTAGCCTAGAGACTGTGAATAAGGAAAGTAGTGACATGGAGAGGAGGATGAGGACAGTGTGTGGCATTAGTTCTTAACTGTATGTGTCCCCATGCTTTATACTTCTCATTCATAGTTACTGCAAGGATGAATAAACCTGAGTATATAGTATAGTTTTAGAAACAATGATGTGTATTTACCTACCATTACCTATTTGCCAATGTTTTTTTTTTTTCAATCTACATTTATCTGGCAAGTCAACATGATGCATTACTTCAGGACACTGCCTGCCAACAGTGAGACCTTCTCTCAGTCAGGAAACAAGAGACGGCCAGTATGGCATTTGCCTTCAGGTCTGGCCTTGCTTTATATCTCAGAATTCCTTGCTTTCCCTTTTATTGTAGGAAGTGTGAGATTACAGGATTGGATTGTCTGGGTTTGTCACAACCCTCTACACTCCTTGTTCCTTGGAGTAAGAAGGTTCCTCACCAAGGAAGTCTCTTGTGTCTCATAGCCTGCTGCTCTGTCTTGAGGCATCAGTCCATCTGCTTTCTGCTTGGATCCTTTGCTTTTATTCCTTACTGTGAAGACTCCTTTTACCTTGGTTTCAGGAGAGTTTTGGTGTAGTTTATTCCATGTCCATTCTCTCTCTCTCTCTCTGTCTTTCTTTTTCTCTTTAAATGCTTGGATTATATATCTCCTGCACCTCTAGAATGGAGTACCCTTCACATTTCCCACTTCTTGCTCACATGCTTCCTTCTCTGTGGGGTATTATGTCTCATTGAGTCCTCATTTCTTTCTTTTTTAATAACTTTTTAATTAGTCATTTAATAATGATTGGGAAGACTGTGGTATAAGAGGGGTACCATTCAAACAGTTTCCACCATCAAAGTTCCATATTTCCTCTTCTTCACTGGAAGCTTCCCTATTCTTTATCCCTCCAGGAGTATGAACCAAAGATCTTTATGGGGTGAAGATAGTGGAAGGTCTGTCTCTGTAATTGCTTCTTTGCTGGACATTGGCATTGACTGGTTGATTGACTGGTCGATCCATACTCCCAGCCTGCTTCTATCTTTCCCTAGTGGGGCTAGGGCTCTGGAGAGGTGGGGTTCCAGGACACATTGGTGAAGTTGTCTGCTCAGGGAATTCAGGTTGGCATCATGGTAGCATCTGCAACTTGGTGGCTGAAAAGCATTCGGATATACAGCAGAACATTTTTAAAAAACATTTATTTATTTATTCCCTTTTGTTGCCCTTTTTTATTGTTGTAGTTATTGTTGTTGTTGGATAGGACAGAGAGAAATGGAGAGAGGAGGGGAAGACAGAGAGAGAGAGAGAGAGAAAGACATCTGCAGACCTGCTTCACCTCCTGTGAAGTGACTCCCCTGTAGGTGGGGAGCTGGGAGCTTGAACTGGGATTCTTATGCTGGTCCTTGTGCTTTGTGCCACCTGTGCTTAACCAGCTGTGCTACTGCCTGACTCCCCAGAACATTTTGTTTAACAGTCAGGAACCTAAAGGTAAAAGTATAGAACATTAAATTTGGGGTCTTAATGTTGGAAGGAGATAGGAACTCTATTTTAGGTATATTCCAAGGGGCCTATGACTTTACTAGTTTTTGCCTAAGCCTAACAGCTAACACAGAGGTGGGCTAAAAGTATTGTCTGGGAAGATAGTGTCAAGCTGAATAAAGGGAGAGAGAAACTCCTAAATTTGAGAAAAGTATATAAATACCATTAACTGTAAACCCCATCAATCTGACCTAGGGCCCATGTCTATTCATATTCAGCACAGGAGCCTGTGTAAGCTCTGCATCCCTGTAGGTCTGAACTCACAAATTCCATGGTCACAGCTAGGAACACTAGGCTGTACTCATTTCAGGACCAGTCTTTTTTGAGAGGCGGAATATGTTGAACCAGTCTCCCTTGGGAAAGTGGGGCAGTTTCTGCCACTGTTGTTCTACATTGAGGGCAGGGTCTTGTAGAGGACCGCAAGAGGGGTTATGATGTTGTTCCTGATGGAGATGACCAGTGATGGTGGAGAGAGGGATTTGTTAGATGTCTAGGCCCGTCATATCTATATGGGAATCCCAGGATTCCCTGACTAGGGCCCCCAAATCCATGTATATTTTCTATGGTCTCCAGAGGAGGTCAATACCAACTCTCTCTGTTTGGCCCTTTATGTTGGTTCCACTCCAACAAAATCTGCTAGTGAGATTTGGATTCAGACATAAGCTTTATCCCTAAGTAGATATGTAAGGTAAGATAAGGTGTTTCATTTAGCTAAGTTTCATTTCTGGAGGTGTCATAGATTTTCCTTCTTTCTTTTTTAAATATATATTTTAATGAGAGATACAGAGAGAAAAAAAGGGATAAAAGAAAGTGAAAAAGAAATAAAGAGCACTACACATCTCTGGCTTATGTTGGTACTGGGGGCTGAGCCTGGGACCTCAGAGCCTCAAGCATGCATCTTTTGCAGAACCATTACACATTTTTTTGTGTGTGTTTTCCTTTTAGATGCTTTGAACTACCCTATCTTCCAACACATTGATTTAATCCTCAGCTTTGCCAAGTCTACTGTTCAGCACCTCTGTTATATTTATTTTAGTTGAACTGTTTTGTTGCTTAGCTCTACAATATCTGTGTGCACTCTTTTTATATTTTCTCTATCTTTAATTAAGTCATCATTTTACTCATCCATTCTACCAATTTAGTGTTTTTTTTTTTTCTTTCTTTTGTGGTTGTTGCTGTTACTGCTAGTCTTTTTGGCTTCTATTTCATTTGTTTCTGGTCCAAATTTTGATACTTCCTTTTTTTTTTTTTTTTACTAACTTGTGATTTCATTTTTTTTCTTCTTTTGCTAGTTCCTCTAGATGTAAAACTAGGCTGTTTATTTGGGATTGCTCTTGTTTATTCCTGTGGACCTGTATTCCTATGAATTTCCTTCTTAAGACTACTTTTGCTTAATACATGGGATATGGCATTTAAGATTTTTCTAGTTTTCTTTTTGTGGTTGATTTCTAGCTTCATAGCATTATAGTTAGAAGAGATGTGTATTGTAAATAACTTCAACCTTCATACTTGAGACCTGTTTTGAAACCCAGAATATGATATTTGAGTATGTTCCATGAATAACCAAGAAGAATGTGTATTCTTTTATCTTGGAGTTGAGATTTCTGTATGCTTCTATTAAGACCTTCTGATCGGGGGTCGGGCGGTGGCGCAGTGGGTTAAGTGCATGTGGCGCAAAGCGCAGGGACCGGCGTAAGGATCCCGGTTCGAGCCCCCGGCTCCCCACCTGCAGGGGAGTCGCTTCACAGGCGGTGAAGCAGGTCTGCAGGTGTCTATCTTTCTCTCCCCTTCTCTATCTTCCCCTTCTCTCTCCATTTCTCTCTGTCCTATCCAACAACGAATTGCGTCAACAAGGGCAATAATAATAACCACAACGAAGCTACAACAAGGGCAACAAAAGGGGGAAAAATGGCCTCCAGGAGCGGTGGATTCATGGTGCAGGCACCGAGCCCAGCAATAACCCTGGAGGAGGGAAAAAAAAAAAAGACCTTCTGATCAACTGTTTTATTTGAGACATTTATTTACTTAATAAAGTTTGTAACATGTGCACTCTACCGGATACCCCACCTCCCAGCCCCTATCAGTCCATTTTGTCAGAGAAAAGAATAGTATTTTTTGCCTTTTTCTCAGCATCATTACCTTGAAATATCTTACCACAGCCTTTTGATATGATTCTGTTTATCTTTAAGTCTGATATGGCTCTCTTAGATGCATAATAGAGTTCTTTAAAAATATTTATTTATTTATTCCCTTTTGTTGCCTTTGATGTTTTATTGTTGTAGTTATTATTGTTGTTGTTATTAATTTTGTCATTGTTGGATAGGACAGAGAGAAATGGAGAGAGGAGGGGAAGACAGAGAGGGGGAGAGAAAAATAGACACCTGCAGACCTGCTTCATCACCTGTGAAGGGAACCCCCTGCAGGTGGGGAGCTGGGGGCTTGAACTGGTCCTTGTGCTTAACCCACTGGGGCATAATAGAGTTCTATCTGGTCACTTTATTTTTGATGATGAATTCAAGCCATTCACACTTAGGGTGATTATTGAATTATGGGCTTTAATAACTATCATTTTATCTGTCTTATTTTCTGGGTGTTTTGCATTTGTGATGCTTTTTTTCCAATAAATTTCCATTTACCTTTTTATTTGAATCATATTTCTTTGCATTGTTTCTCTTTTCTTCTTCTTCTTCTCCTTCTCCTTCTCCTCCTCCTCCTCCTCCTCCTCCTCCTCCTCCTCCTCCTCCTCCTCCTCCTTCTTCTTCTTCCCCTCCTCCTCCTTTTTCTTTTTCTTGAGTCAAATTTTTGTTTTGTGGTTACCCTGATGACTCTGTATTAATCTTTTTGTTTCTGGCATAGCTTTGTGTGTGTTGATATCAACTCATCATAATGAAACTAAAATGACTTCATCCTTTTTCTTTTTCTCTTCAAAGTTTCATTGTTGTATTATTTGAGTCCTTTTATTTTTTCCAGAGCACTGCTGATCTCTGGTTTGTAGTAGTGCTGGGGATTGAACCTGGTACCTTTGATGCTTCTGGTATGAAGACTTTTTGCATAACCATTATTCTGTCTCCCCAGCCCCTTTCAATACTTTTTGAAACTTTGCATGTGAACCATGGAGCAGGAGTATCCCTATTTAACATCCTATCACACAGTGTAAAGTGTGGTAGTATCTTTATACCAAATATGACTTTTTGATTTGAGTAGGGGCTCTTTAAATTTAGTTAGAATTTTTTTTCCTACCAAGTTAGATAATTGTAAGTGAAAGGAAACAATGCAGATCAAAGCACTTGTTGATAAATCTCATCCCTAATAGCTAATGACATATTTTTAATGTTTGCTCTGCACAGTACAAAGGTCTCACCTTTGGTGAATGGTGATCCCTTGGCACCAAAGGCTTTATAGTGGTGACATAGATTGAGGAAGGTATTTTCTTATTTGGAAGGGTTTGTGTTTAGGAAGAATTTATGTGCCTAATCTTTATTGGCAATTGAAAGGAGTAATTTATCTGGTGATTTGAAAAAAAAAAAATCAAAGACCTTTGACAGGCACTAACATGTAAAAGGCTTTGAATTTGGAGAATACCTCGGGGTCATATTGAGACTTCTTGAAAGGCTGCTTTTTCCCATGATCTGGAATTTGATCTTACTGCAAATTTCCCTGAATATATATGCACAGTTGGTTTTGAAATTCTAGCTGCATTGTATCAGAGATATGGTTATGATAATTGAGAAGGCATTGCAAACCTTATGGTGTAGTTCAGATTAGAAGTCTTACATAGTAACTGAAAATCTTTGCAAAGTATGTCTTAAATATCAAAAGAACCTTGTTGTCCCTTTTCTTTAACTTTCAGTCTTAATGCAAGTGGATCTGTGATACCTTGTACTTTTCTTCTAGTTAGCATTGTTTATAGACTTACCTTATTCCCTTCCTCTCCCTCTCCCTCTCTTTCTCTTTCTCTCTTGCCACCAAGGATATCTCTGGGGACTTGGTGCCTGCACTATAAATTCACCATTTCTGGTGGCCATTTTTCTTTCTTTTTTAGATAGGGCATGTAGAAATTGAAAGGGGAGAAGGGGAGGGGGGATATAGAGAAAGAGAAAGAAAGAGAGACTCTTGTAGATCTGCTTCACTGCTCCTGAAACATCCCCCTTCAGGTGGGGAATGGGGGCTTGAATCCAGGTCCTCACTCATGATAATACGCACATTTAAGAGGGTGTCTTACTGCTCTGTCCCCTTGCCTTACTCTGTAAATCTTGTTCATGTGCAGAGAAGCCTTGGCCAGCCATTAACAACCCCCCAATTCTCACAGGTATTTGCAAGAGATCTCTGGCTGTTTTACGACATAACCTGAAGTAATGAAAGAAAATAGAAATCTGTGATTCAGTGAATCAGGTGATGGTACAGTGGATAAAGTACTGGAGTCTTACGCATGAGGTCGCAGCTTCAATCCTCAGCATACTGTGTGCCAGAATGATGATCTGGTTCTCTGTCTCTCTCTCTCTCTCTCTCTCTCTCTCTCTCAGCAAACAGACTCTGTGGTACAAACTCTATTAAACAAAAGCCTATACAGGGGTGGGAAGGTGCCTCAGTGGGTAAAGTGCCTGCCTCCCCTGTTGGGTTAGAGCCCCAGCACCACCTGAGAGCACCATGGACTGCACTAGTGGGACTTCCTGGAAGGTGGAGTGATACCTTGGTGTCTCTCTTTGTCTCTGTAAATTACATGGAGAATGAAAATTGAACCAGGGAGGTAGTTTAGTAGTATCCCACATGTGTGAGGCCCCAGATTTATTCTCTGACACTGTATTAACAACAGTTATTCAAACTTTTTAGAATTAGCTGGATATATAATATTATATATAATATTACTATTATATAAAATATAATCATATAATATGTAATATATAATATATTATATATAGCTGGATATATATAGTATATATTATAATATACATATAGTATATATATTATTGACTTAATAATCATTGGCAAAATTGTGGTATAAGAGGGGTTCCATTTATACAGTTCCCACCACCAGAGTTCCATATCCTGTCATCTCTATTGGAATCTTCCCTATTCTTTATCCTTCTGAAGTATGGACCAAAGAAATTTATGGGGTGCAGATGGTGGGAGGTCTGGCTTCTGTAATTGCTTCTCTGCTGAACATGGACATTGGCAGGTGGATTCATACTCCCAGCCTGTTTCTATCTTTCCCTAGTGGGGCAGGACTCTGGGGAGGTGGGGTTCCAGGACACATTGGTGAGGTTTTTTGCCCAGGAAAGTCAGGTTGGCATCATGTCTACAACTGGGTGGCTGAAAAGCATTAAGATATAAAGCAGAACATTTTGTTTAATAGTCAGGAACCTAAAAGTAAAAGTATAGAAGATGAAATATGGGGTATTCCTGTTGGAAGGAGTTAAGAAGTCTATTTCAGGTATATCCCAAGGAGCCCATGACTTTATTCATTTTGGCCTGAGCCCAACAGCTAACATGCAAGCGGACTAGGAGTGTTGTCTGGGAAGATGGTATCAGAGTTGAGGATAGGACTAGAAAGTTGGATAAGGGCAGAGAAAAATCTCCCAAATTTGGGAAAGGTATATAAATACCATTAACTGTAAACCCCATTGATCTTTCTGTTTTAATTAGGTAGATCGATGAAAATTTAAATTAGACAAAACTTGTCATGTATAAACAGTTTGTATTTCTCTACTGATTTTTACAGCTAGGACATTGTTCATAAAAAAATAAATAGAGGCTTTTGGGACCAGGTGGTGGCGCACCTGGTTGAATGCACATGTTACAGTGCACAAAGACCCGGGTTCAAGCCCCTGGTCCCCACCTGCAGAAGGAAAGCTTTGCAAGTGGTGAAGCAGGGCTGCAGGTGTCTCTCTTTTTATCTTTCCCTCTCTGTCTCCCCTACCCTCTCAATTTCTGACTGTCTCTATCCAATAAATAAAGATAATGAAAAAAATTTTAAAAATAGAGGCTTTTAAATGTATATTTGTACTTAGTAGAGATTTAATTTTTTTCCTTTATTTCATAGGACAGAGAAACTAAGAGGGGAAGGAGAGAGATAGAGAGAAACCTACAGTACTGCTCATAAAGTGGGTTGGGACTGCATGCTTGAACTGGGTCCCTGAAATTGTGCACATAACCAGGTATGCCTTGACCTGGCCTCTGAAATAAATATTTAGCTACTGGAAATAGCTATCTAGTCTCTGTGGTGCTATTCTTCTGTCTAGAAATCACTTTGACTCTATTAATAACATAATATTATCTTATTGGAAATAATACAAAGGCACTGTAGAAAAAAAATATTTGTGGATAGTTTAAAATCAGCCATAAGCTGTAAGTTGGGCGTGAGAGTGTTTTGCAGACGTCTGTCATGGGGAGATGAGTAATTATACTCATATGTCAGCAACTGTACTGTAAACCATCACTCACCCCCTAATAAAGTGATTTCACAAGAAAAAAAACTCTAGTGATCCTGGAGCCTGAACTCTAGAGTGCAATTCCAGGCATGTCCATTTAATAACTGTGACATACAGTGAAGTTGCTTCCCTCTCTGTAAAGTGCTTAGAACAGTGTTTGAAACATCTGATTGCATTTAAGTAATGAGTTTATTAATTTTATGATATACTTGGTATTAAACCCAGGACTTTGTACATGCCCAATATTGATGACTGATCTTCCTGAACTGATTTTTTTATTTTATATTGAGACAGGGAGAGGACGAGGGGGAGAGGGGGAGGGAAAAAGGGAAGAGAGGGAGGGGGAGAGAGAGAAGAGAAGGGAAAAGAGAGGAGAAGAGGAGGGGAGGGGAGGGGGAGAGAGAAGGGACAGGGGACCAGAGTACAACTCCACATCTATGGAGTTGGACCTAATTTTTTCTGATGTGCCCATGTGGTGCCAGGAATTAAACCAGGGCTTCAAGTAGGAAAGGCATGTTCTGTACCCAGTGAGGCATTTCTTGAGTCCTTGTGTGTATTTTAAAGTAAAGAACATAGTCATCCTCCTTATACCAAAATTTTATTCTTCCATACATCTTGTTTCTCACCCCCCACCCTCTGTGTGTATGTCTAGGTAATATAATATTTTTCCATGTCTTTTTAATACAATTGGATTGTGAAAAGCTTGGAGCACTTATTACTTATTTACATTCCAAGTTGTGTAAACTACCCTTTGACTTTTAGTTTGTTTCCAGCTTTAAAACACATAATATGAATCATATCTAAGTTTGTAGTAGTCATGAATTTAGGATTGTGAGTAGAACAGAACAGAACACATGTATGCACAGGTGTCAGCATTTTTCAAATAAATTAACAAACAGCTTTTAAAAAAATTGTATAATTTTTATTTATAAAATAGAAATATTGACAAGACTATAGGATAAGAGGTGTACAATTCCACACAAGTATCATCACTCCGTGCCCCATCCCCTCCCCTGATAGCTTCCCTATTCTTTATCCCTCTGAGAGCATGGACCCAGGATCATTATGGGATGCAGAAGGTGGAAGGTCCAGACATCTTTTTTTTAATGTCTTTCTAATTTCCCCCCCTTGGATCAGTGAATGAGGATATTGTTATTCTTTGTTTAAATCTCTGTCCTTAAGCCATGTGTTTATAGCATGTTGGAAAACGTGTTCCCAACAAAATCTTTCTCATTAGTTGTATTAACATTCCATTAAGGAATGACATGTATTCATCTGGAAGGCACATAAATTGTATTTAACATTGAACTCTTGCATCTTGGTGACTGTGCTGTGTGAACCCCTGCCTCTATTAGAAAAGTTGGGTTGTGTATCTAAATCACCGAGTTGGTAAGACTATCTTGAATGAATCATTCACAACTGTCTTGGTTCTCCTTAAAGGGACCAGTTGCCCTACTAAGTTCTGGAGTTTGTACTCAAGTAAAGTAAATGTAAAGCCTCCTCTTAGCATCAAGTGAGAACAAATACGTGAGATGATGACACAAAATAAATAAATATGAATAAGGAACAGGGACATATGATGTTGAAATTCTTCTATGGCTCCTGCCCAAATTACAAGCACATGTAGTTTCTGTCCTTGAAATAGAGTCAAAGCTTTCCCTTTGAATTTAGGAAATAGTACCAGGCAACTTCACCTAAGTCCTGAGATAAGATTTGCCATAAATTGTCAATGCTATGATGAAGTGTTTTGGATAAAAAGATTGAATGCTAATCATCATTTCCTTCAATAAAATTATTTGGGGAAAAAAAGAGGAAGTATATGATCATCTGATAGATTAGGGAACAGATTTGTCAGAAACAAGATAATTGCATTTAAAATCAAGAGCCATCTAAAAATCACTGTGTAAAATATCGTGACTCTAGACTTATAATTATGCTGCTTATAAACTATGGGATTTGAAGAAATCATGCTTTACTTCTCCTTCTTGATTTAATCATCTAGAAATATGAATGCAAACTATATGGTGGAATGCAATTGGGTAACAAATCTTGCACTAAGCGGTTTTGTTCTTCCTGAAGTGATGTCTGTGTTCTAGCAGTGGTGACTGGACTTGTTCTATACTTTCATGCCTGGATAGCTTTCAGTTTACCAAACCAGCATTTCACCAGCTTTTCTGAATTTAGTTAGCTGAGTTTATTGTATATAAATACAAATCCTCACCAAAACATTCCTTTCCCTCCTGTTCTATGTTGCTAAGAAGCCCATGTAAGGGAGTCGGGTGGTAGTACAGTGGGTTAAGCGCACATGGCGCAAAGCGCAAGGACCAGCATAAGGATCCTGGTTCGAGCCTCCAGCTTCCTGCCTGCAGTGGAGTCGCTTCACAGGCGGTGAAGCAGGCTTGCAGGTGTCTATCTTTCTCTCCTCCTTTCTGTCTTCTCCTCCTCTCTCCATTTCTCTCTGTCCTATCTAATGATGATGACATCAACAACAACAACAATAATAACTACAATAACAAAAAAAAACAAGGGCAACAAAAGGGAAAATAAATAAATTTAAAAAAGAAGCCCACTTAGAACATCTATGCCTTATTACTCAATTTAATTCAATATTTAATTTGGAGGAAAAGAATGCCAAAAATAGGCAGGTGATAGAAGATCTCTTTTTGGGAATAATCATCAAACTTGTTATTGACATTAGAAGCTGGGCCATTCCAGTGGCCGGAAATAATAGATGAGCTGAGTATCTCAGCACCCTGTTGTCAAAAAATGAAAGCTCACTTACCCAGCAAGAGATAGTCAAATTAGTATGACAGATCTGAAACTCATATTTTCTCATTGAACGTGATATTCTTTAATCACAACAGAGAGCGGTTTCTCCAGGTGGTACACAGGAAGACGTTGGTACAGGGATCAGCTTTTTCTATGCTGTGAATACTAATGCTATCATTTCCCCAGGTTGGTGTGTTCTTCTGCAGTTTCAATTTAAGGATGAATCAAACAGGGTTGTGGATGTCTCCTATATTATTGCTCAGTGTTGTTTCAAGCAGTTAACACATTCCTAAACCAAAGAAGTAAAAGTTGTCATGGTAACTTAAAATAAAAATATCCACAGAGATATATTCATTTGGGAAAGTTTTCTTTTTCTTTCAAAGGAGTGTGGTTTCTCGTATATATTATTTTAGCTGTGAACTGCAATGTGGCTATTATAAGTTCTGTCATAGACTTGTAAGGATTTTGCTGGTAAGCCTTTCCTTTAGTGTTGTTGTTGACTGTGCTGTCAGAGAATTTTGTACTTTACAGCCTATCAATTTTGAAGATCAGAGGAATAGATTGTGTGGACCAAAGAATAGATTTTCATATTTTTGAAATTTACATTTCTTTAATTATTTTTGTATAGTAACAGAGAAAAATTGAGGGAATGTTGAGATAGGCAGAGAGATATGGGGAGAGAGAAGGAGAGAGAGAGAGACCTGCAGCACTGCTTCACCTCTCACCTGCAATTGGGACCAGGGACTTGAACCAATATCCTTATTACTGTAACATGTGCAACTGTAACATCTACTGGGTGCACCATTACCTGGCACCCCGACTCCATCCCTACCCCCACTTTTTTTTTTTTTAAACCAGAGGACTCCTAAACTCTGGCTTACAGTGGATCTAGGGAATTGATCCAGGGACTTTTAGTGCCTCAGGCATGAAAGTCTTTTGTATAACCATTATGCTGTCTCCCCAGAACCCCTCTCTATTAAAAAATAACCACTAGTTTAAAAGTTAATTTGTTTTTATTAATTTTATTAGTGATTTAATATTGATTTAAAAAATTACATGTCAGTGAGGATATAACTCCACACTATTTCCACCACCAGAGTTCTGAATCTGCAGTCCCTTCATTGCAGGCCACTGCAGTTCTCTCAAGGTTGCAGACATGGACTAACTATCATCTCTACAACTATTTATCTCGATTTGTACATAATTTCCCCCTTTCCCCTCTAGGTCTAGTCTTCTCTTCCTTTCCAAGCCACTTGTGACCCTACTACTACATCCAAATGTCCCTTCCTTTTCCCTCCTATCTTTCCAGGCCCTGATGGAGCTGGAGTTCAGAGCCCTCTTCTTCTTCTAGCGTTTGCCCTTCTTCCGTAGCCAGTCAACAGCGTCAGGTTGAGCCTGATGTAAAGTTTCGAGACTTTCTTTGAATCTGGAGAGGTGGCAGTCGTTGACTATGTGGGTCATAGTCTGTCTGTAGCCGCAGGGGTAGTTCGGGTTGTCTCTGGCTCCCCAGCGATTATTTTCATCCTCTCATTTCTTCCCCACTGGGAGTATGGATCAAATTTGTTTTTGGGGTGCAGAAGGTAGGAGTTCTGGCTTCTGTAATTGCTTCTCCACTGGACATGGGTGTTGGCAGGTGGATCCATACCCCCTGCTTGTTTCTATCTTTCCCTAGTGGGCTTGACCTCTGGAGAGGTGAGGTTCTAGGACACATTGGTGAGTTCTGAGAAGTCAGGATGGAATCATGGTAATATCTGTAAATTGGTGTCTGGAAGGTGGCAGGACATAAAGTGTGACAAAATGGTTCATGAACAGGAACCAAAAAATAGGAACATAGATGAGATTTGTTGTTGTGTGCTGTGGAGAAGAGAGAGAGGAGGTCCAGAGCGAAGAGGGAACACAAATCTTTATTTTCGCTGGCACCTCAGAGTTGGGTGCTATAGAAGCAGGTTGGGCCACGTGGAGGTAGCAAAAATGGCTGCCTCACGCAGTAACCTTTCCTGTGTCTGAACACCGAAGTGAAGCGCTGGCAAGAGAATGAGGTGCGGAAGAAGAAGGGCTTTTATAGGAGCAGCTTTTGCGAGAATGGGAAAGGGGAGGAGTAACCATAGCACTCCAGGATAGGATAATAACTCTCGTGAGAATGGGAGGGGGGAGGAGTGACCAAAGCACTCCAAATATCGCAGGGAAATAGACAATGCCCTGAGGGCACAACATGGTGAAACAAGCACTCCGAGAATGTCCCAACTCTCGTGGGAACTAGCAGTAGCCTGAGAGGACAACATGGCAGATGTGACTGCATCTGCACAATTTCCCAGCAGAGATTAGGGATCTTAGGGTGGAAAAAGCTAGGAAGACCATTTTAGACATGTTTCTAGGGGCCCACGACTATAGTAGTTTTTGCTTGAGTGTGATACTTAGCATGAAGTTGGATTAAAATATTGTCTGGTGTCAGAGTAGAGAACAGGGCTAGAAAGTTAGATTAGAGCAGAGAGTAGATCCCATTCTTGAAAAATTCTGTGGATAAAATTAACTATTTACCTCCATCTACCTGACTCAGAATATATATATGAGCTTGTGTAACCTCTATGCACTTCTATGTCCTCATGGTCACAGCTGGGATAATTGCAGGCTGCACTCATTTCAGGACCAGTCTTCTTCAAGTGTCAGGGCAGGATACTCCAACTTCCTTTGGAGACTGGGGCAGTCCCTACAATCGCTGTTTTGTGGTGAGGGCAAGGTCCTGGGAAGGCCCACAAGAGGGCTTATGATGCTGTTCCTGATGGAATTGACCAGTGGTGATGGAGAGAGGGATCCATTAGAGGTCTAGGCCCATCATATTTGTGTGGGAGTCTGAGGATTCCTTAACTATGGCCCCAGATGATGAGGTGGTACAAAAAGGCAAGTCTCTTGTCCTTATCCAACTTTTGTAGTCCTCTCTATCTTAAGCTTAAGCATTTAGTGTGATTTGTTGACCTGAACCAGAATTAGTTTTTTGGGATCTGTCTTCTTTGGGCCTTTAGAAATGAATTTATAGTCTATGGCCATACCACCCTGAACACGCCCGATCTCGTCAGAAATGAATTTGTAAAACACATATATCTATAAGATCATGGCCACCTTCTTGTGACTTTATCAAAAAGTCTCTTTGCAATAGAAGGGACAAATATAGTGATCTGGAAATTCTATATCAGCTATATTTTTTCACAGAGTAAACCACACAGAACTTGAGACAATTCTGTCAACACATGTGCTTGCAAGCCTGTTTTAAGGGAAAGTGATAATCTTACTCTTTTTGGGGGGGGAGGAAGTCTGTATTTTAAAATGTCTAAATGAGTGGTGACATTCAGTTTTGTATGTAGTTTACAAAAAAGTTTGCACTACTTTTTCTCTTGTCACATTGCAGACATAAGGCATGATGCCATTTTGTCAGCAAACTGCTTTGTGAGAGGCAAGTGCCCATGTAGTGCACACGGCACCATTCTCTAATGGAGAGCAGGTCCCCACGAGAACTTGCAGCCTACTCATTAAAATTACAGCAACAGAAAAAGCAGAATAAATTGCCACCAAGTATTTGACTGTGGCACTTATATGTAGTTCTCAGTGACATGCCTATGGGCATGTCACTGTAAATTGTCCATGAGAATAGTAGTGACAGCATTATGGACTAAAGCTAGAGGCCCAGCCTCTCACTTAGCTAAATGGTGACAGCCTAAATAGGAAGCTCTGAGCAAAAGAACTGATATGTACCTGTGTAATGCTGTTATGACACATTTTAGGTTGAGATGATCCCAAGTATCTCAGGGATTTGGAACAAAATATAAGAAAGTGACTATCGTCAAAAGCTTTCCAAAGATGACAAATATGAGGGCCCTTAGCCCTGGAACAATTATACATACACCAGTAATGTCTGCCCCTCAAGAATATTGTGAAGATTAGTAAAAATTCTTAGCCCAGTGACTGCAATATACAAGAGGCTTCACAGGCATATTTCGATCATCTCCCAGCACTGCTTCTCTTACCAAACTATGTCAGGAAACTCAGGTGAAGTGGAAAAGGCATGCATGAATTCAACAGAGAGAAACTTTGGAGCAAGCAATGTAAAATTCAGGGAGAAACAGAACTGCCTTGAGTCTATGAAGGACCTGGAAGCTTAAGTGAAAGTTGGAGGAAGTATTGTTATGTGGAAAACTGAGAAATGTTATGCATGTAGAAACTACTACATTCACTGTCTATTGTAAAACATTAATCCCACAGTAAAGGGAAAAAAATTAACAAAAGAAAGTTGGAGGAAGTGGGGAGTGTATTCTAGACTGGTGAACCTTCAAGAGGACAGGTTGAGGAGGGTTTGTGTTTGAGGAGCAATGGAGCGATAGCTAAGATTGGAGTCTACTCTAGAGATCTTCAACAATGAATGCCTAGGAGTATGTGGACTTCATTTTTTGGCTACTGGGGACAGTTGTTGAATGACTTGACTTGCTATCATAATGGAATATTTTATAGAGAAATGTGTATCCGGAGAGGAGTAGATTCAAGAGATTTAAATAGATTTGAGTGACTTAATTTTAGATATGGCAGGGGGAAGTGTGAAGCATAGAATCAAAGGAGAGGTTAGTGCTGTGTATACATAGCAATGAAATTGGTGCATTTTGAGGGATAAAGGAGAGGGAGGGAGAGAGAAAAACAGAGGAGGACTAGGATAAGAAAGGGGAGGGATCAAAGGAAGTTGTGCCTAACTCTGACATATGCTCATATGTTGCATCTGGAATAAGGTAAAGCCAGTAAAAGACAGGAAAAAAAAAAAGAAAAGAAAAAAGAAAGGATAGCCATTTAGGAAAAAAAAAAAGTAAAAAATAGGCAAAAATATGTCCTTTTCTGTGGGAGATGGTTCATTAATTGACTACTAAGTTCAGCCAGTGTGTGATGATTCTATAGGTCTTTAACTTCATAACAACCAATGAAATACTATCATTGGGCTATAGAACAGGAAAGTTGAATGTGTTTTGTGTGGACTTGAACCAGAAATCACCTTGAGTTCAAGCTCTACTTTTATGGTGACATCCCCAAGGCGAGTTCAAAGGGAAAGGTTATGCTAAATGAGATTAGTTAGAACAGTGAAATAGGATGGGCTCACTCATAGGAGGAACTTAAGCAAGGACAGAGAGGGGAAATATTTTGACTGGATGTGGTGTATTGCACCAAAGCAAAGGACTCTGGGGATGGAGGGGCAGGGAAAGAGTAAAGGAGACCTTAGAATTCAGTGCATGGTGATGGAAAAGGACATAAGTTGGGGGTTGAGAATGCTCTACAAACACCCATCACAGGGAGATTGTATTGATGTGTCAACAACTGTACTGCAAACCTTCAAACCCCCTCCCCCCACCCCACCCCCACACACCAATAACATAATTTGGGAAATAAAGTGGTTCTGAGAAACATACAGGGAAAACAGCCAGGAAAGCCCACTGGCTTTATTAGTTAAGACATATTTGGTGAAATGCAAGAAAGTGCTTGCTGTTGGGATTGAAAAGAATCATTGTGCGGGATGAAGGAAGAGCTTGTGGATAGAATTCAGAGGCAGATTGCGTATCTTCTGTGGAGAAAAGGGGGAGAATTGGAAGAGAAATACGAAGTGTGTCTGAGGAGGCTTTGGGGATATAATGTGGAAAACATTTTATTTTTTTAGCAACCCGAATGAGAATATCTTTACAAAAAGAAAAGAGCTTTCTCTGCGCAGAGGGTTAAGAGGAAGCTGTTGGAGTCTGTTTTATATGGAAGCAAACATGTTTACTCTGCAAGATAAACAAGGGCAAAAGAGGAAAGGCTTAACTCAGCACTTCCTAGTGTGGAAATTCTTTTTTTGAAATTTTTTATTTATAAAAAGGAAACATTGACAAACCATAGGATAAGAGGGGTACAGCATCACACAGTTCCCACCACCAGACTTCCGTATATCAACCCCTCCCCTGATAGCTTTCCTACTCTTTAAACCCTCTGGGAGTATGGACCCAAGATCATTGTGGGATGCAGAAAGTTGAAGGTCTGGCTAGCATCTGGAATCTGGTGGCTGAAAAGAGAGTTAATATACAAAGCCAAACAAACTGTTGGATAATTATGGACCTAAAGGCTGGAATAGTGCAGGTGAAGCATTGGGGGGGGGGGTCCTCCATTTTGTAGATAGCTAGTAGGCATATTTTAGTTATATTTCAAAGGGTCTACAGCTATACTAGTGTGTTTTTTTGTTTGTTTGTTTTTGCCTGAGCCTGAAATCTGATATGCAGGTGAATCCTAATTATTGTCTGGGGAGATGATGTCATGGCTGGGAAAAGGATCAGAAAGCTGGATCAGGGAAGAGAGTGGCTCCCTAATATGGGAAAGGGGTATAAATATTACTGTAAACCCCATCAGTTTGATGTGATCTGAGGCCCATAATTAACTTAGGAGCCTGTGTGACCTCTACATCTCTCTAGATCTGAGCTCACATTCTGTGGTCATGAGTAGAAACATTCCAAGCTTCCCCAGTATCGACTCATCTTCCTCAGGCATATCATAGAGTATGTTGTCCAGCCTCCCTTCAAAGGATGGAACATTCTCTACCATTGTTGATCCAGGTTGAGGACAAGGTCCTATGAGGGCCCCAAAGGGGTCTATTTTGTTGTTCCTGATAGAGATGACTGGAAACAATGAGAGAGAGATTTATTTGAGATCTAGGCCCATCAAGTCTGTTTGGGAGACTCAGGACTCCCCAGTTAGGACCCTAGCTGGTCCTAGTGTGGAAATTCTAAGGCAAAATACAGTGATGGCATTCTAGTAGAGACAGGGCAAAAGATGCATTTAATGGAGATGTTTCTGAAGGAATACTCCTGCCACATGACACTGCCTGTTAGCCTCACACATCTCAGTAAAACTACAAAAGTCAACATGTGGTAGGTGTGATTAGTTGTTTTTGCAAAAAAAATTTTTTTCTTGGGGCTGGGTTGTGGCGCGTTGGTTGAGCGCACATGTTGCAGTACACAAGGACCCAGGTTCAAAACTGAGTCCCCATCTGCAGGGGGAAAGCTTCATGAGTGGTGAAGCAGTGCTGCAGGTCTCTCTTTATCTCTCTCTCTCTCTCTCTTTCTCCCCTCTCAATTTCTGGCTGTGTCTATCAAATAAATAAAAATTAAAAATTGTAAAAGAAAAAAAATTTTTTCTTGGGGTGGCTATCTCTAGGGATTCACTGCTCCAGGCTGACTTTTTGAGAGAGGGAGGGGAAGGGGGAGGGGGAGGGGAAAGGGAGCGGGAGGGGGAGAGGAGGGAGGAGAGGGAGGGAAGGGACAGGTAGAGAGAGAGAGATACAGAAAGAAAGAGAAAGAGAATGACACCATAGCACCAAAACTTCCTCCAACGCAGTGGAGGTTGGATTCCAAGCTGGGCTGCACACATGGCAAGGCAGCATGCTGTCCCAAGTGAGCTATTTTTCCTTCATTCAAGGTTTATAGTCATGTAGGTTGAGTACTGAGACAGCCACTCTGTTAGGAGGAGGACCCACTGCCATGACTGTCTGCTGTTTGCTCTGTTGAGCTTGCTTTATGTGGCATTGAGATGAGAAATTTTCTGTTGGTGTACTTCTAGAGTAGATGAAGGAAACCACAGAGAGCGCAGTCACTAGAGGAAATTTAGAAGGAGCTCACAGCTGGGTTTTATAGGTCAGAAGACTTGGTGCTTCTCCACCCCACCCCCACCCCCAGAAGCAGAGATAAAGGGAGATACTTGGGAAAAGTAGAGCAGCATTTTCAAGTGAAGTGGTGATTGTGCCTGGCAGAATTAGTGGAGGGACACTCAAGATGAGAAAGTGCAAGAGATGCTTAAAATGCAAAAACCATCCTAAGTCTACTTCTAGCCATGATGATGGGAGAATGAAGATCCCTTTCTCCCTTCCTCCCTCCCTCCCTCCCTTCCTCCCTCCCTTCCTTCCTTCCTTCCTTCCTTCCTTCCTTCCTCCCTTCCTTCCTTCCTTCCTTCCTTCCTTCTTTCCTTTTCCTTCCACCCTTCCTTCTTTCCTTCCTCCCTCCCTTCCTCCCTTCCTTCCTTCTAAGGCAGAGAGAGAGAGAGAGAGAGAGGGAGAGAGAGAGAGAGATATCACAGCATTCAAGTTATCTTCAATGTTGTGGAGGCCAGGCTTGAACCTAGGTCATGCACACGGTAAAGCAGTGAATTAACCAGGTAAGCTAGTACATTAGCCCTTCTAGTCTAGTTCCTAAAAGAAACAAAAGATGCCATCCTAACAGTACAATGCATCCTTTTTATTTGAGCTCCCAGGCTTATAGCTACAATGCTATAAGCTATAAGTCAGTTTACTTGCTAGGGGAGCCAATGGCGTCTGTCTTCTCACTTGGACACTTGAAATATTCAGCTGAAATTGAAGCAGTACATGTAATCCTTCTGCTGCAGAAAGTGACTGCTTAGAGAACTCCTCACCAGGCAGTGGGGCTGAAAAATCTGCCTCTCGGAAGCTTCTATCATCTTCTTTGCTATGACCTGGAGACAGTATATTAGCAGTTTTATTTTTCACTCCAGAATTATTTGTTTTTGAAGCAAGGAGAAATTTTAGGTACATAAAAGAATGTGACAAAGCTCTGAAATTCCTCAACTGACAGTTCCTAATCCCTAAACAACCTGGGGTCTTTTATTAGCAATGCCAGTTTGCTTTCAGAATTGCAGTCTTACTTACTGCTCAGTGTAAACGCCAACATACTTGCCAGTTGGAAAAAATCTATGTTGTTTCTGTGTGGGGAAGCAGGGTACAAATTTGTCAGTTCTGATTTTGTTTCTTTACAGAGTACATTATTCATTATTCTTCATTCTGTTTCAGCCCTGGTAGATGTGAGAAAGCCAATTAAAATTAGATGCGATTTTTTGATGTTATACAGGGCAGATGATTCCGAGGGAGAAAAGTGACTAAAGGTGGTTGCCAGGGGCAACTGTTAAAGAGCCTTTCAATAAATGGAGTTACTCCTTTCAGAGTTAACATTAATCAGAGGGAAGGAGGGAAATTTAAAATAGTTTCTTTAAAGGATAAACTTTTCTTGTATTAGGTAGATTCAAAACGTATCTGTTTGTCACGGGTTTTCTGGGGAATATCACTTCTGTAATAAGTTGGTATCACTTCCGTATTCTTAAAAGGAAGTCTACAAATGGTGAAATAGCTCACTTGGAGAGTGCACTGCTTTGCCATGTGTGTGACCTAGGTTCAAGCCTGGCCTCCACCGTACTGAAAGAAGCTTTGGTGCTGTGGTCTCTTTCATTCACTTTCTCTGCATCTGTCTCTATCTTTAAAAAAAAGTCTAAAGAATAACTTTTAGATATTGTTTAGACAGATGCTATTTGCATAATACATATGTTTTTAATTGGAAAAGGGTTTGCTTGGAGTTCATAATGGTTTATTATTTCAGTCAAGTGTATGGCTTGCAATTTAGACCAAAAATAAATTCACAGCTCTGCCACTAACTGGCACTAAAGTTATTTAAATCACAGGGATATTTTATCAAGTGACTCTTTGAAGAAGTACCATGCATGTTCTGTTGTCTGCTAGTGAAGAATTATATAAAAATACTTTGCAGTATCATTAGTGTAATGACTCAGGTGATATATCTCTTTATAACTCATTTTTAAAGAGTTTACCACCACCCCCTCGTAATAGTATAATTACCAATTTTACTATTGGATAAATATACTATAGGATAAATCATGGTTTTCTCCCTTGTTATTTGTTTTATTTATTTATTTATTCATTTTGCCTCCAGGGTTATTTCTGGGACTCGGTGTCTGCACTATGAATCCACTGCTCCTGGAGACCATGTCTTCCCATTTTTGTTGCCCTGTTATTGTTATTATTGTTATTGTTGTTGTTGCTGCTGTTGTTGGATAGGACAGAGAGAAATTGAGAGAGGAGGGGAAGACAGAGAGGAGAGAAAGGTAGATATCTGCAGACCTGCTTCACTGCTTGTGAAGTGACTCTCCTACAGGTGGGGAGCCGGGGGCTTGAACTGGGATCCTTGCGCCAGTCCTTGCACTTCGTGCCATGTGCCCTTAATCTGGTATGCTACCACCTGGCCACCTTGTTTTGATTTTTTTTATTAGGGGTGAGGGTTAATGGTTTAGAGATAAATACAGTTGTTGGCACATGTGTAAAATTTCTCCATTTTCTGCTAAACACTCTTAACCACCCCTGACTAGGTTTTCCTGCACCATTGTGAACCAGAACCTGAAAGAACCTCCTGACCCCACCCAGTGTCCTTTACTTTGATGAAAAGCACGAAGCCCAATCCAAGTTCTGCTTTGTTTTCCCTTCTGTTATTTCCTAACTGCTGTCTTTGAGATCATTTTCTTTATGGCTTATCTCACTTAACATGATACCTTCAAACTCCATCTAAGATAAAATGAAGAAGGGGAATTCATCATTTTTAGTAGCTGAGGAGTATTCCATTGTGCATATAGACCACAACTTGCTCAGCCACTCATCTGTTGTTGGACACCTGGGTTGCTTCCAGGTTTTGGCTATTAGAAATTATACTATGAACATGGGTATATACAGAGCTTTTTTTGGATGGGTGTGTTTGGTTCCTTAGGATATATCTCCAGGAGAGGGATTGTTGGGTCACAGGGTTGGTCCTTTTTTAGCCTTCTGAGAGTTCTCCAGACTGCTCTCCACAGGGATTGAGCAGGGGTTGAGAAGTATCAATACTCCTTTCCATTACATTAGCAATATGATCTGATGAAATAATAAAAAAATACATATGAATAATAGTGAAGTACAAATTTCACAGTGCAGAGACTTTGTCTATATTACCCATTATTGTTAGTGCCCAAAATAGTTACTGGAACACACTTAAGTTTCATTAAATACTTCCTGAAATAAATAGACAAGCAGATTATACAGAAATGTATGTGTGATTATAGAGTTATATTTTCTTATCTGGAAAAAAAAAACTCCAACAAATTGAAAATTCTATTTGGAAGAAACCCATGTGAACTAGCCAGGATAGGAAGGCTTTATAAAAATGTCCTGAACTGAAATTATCCTGATAGGCAAGAAAGGGAGTTTGAGTACATGTGCTGAAGAAATCCAGTCTGTACAGATAAGCACAGCAGAAACTGAGCAGAATGGGGTGGGGTGGAACTTGATATTATTACTACCCAAACATCAGTCTGTGCTAATGTTTTTTTTTTTTTTTCATTTTAACCTTGATTTTGAGGAAGTGTGTGTGTGTGTGTGTGTGTGTGTGTGTGTGTGTGTGTGTGTGTATAGATATCACCACTAAAGATAAAGATTCTCTGCCATCACACTGCATGGAACCTCAACTATCTGCTCTGTCCCTCACATCCCTTCCTTCTGGCAAACCCCATAGATTTACGTTAGAGTCTGGGAGTCAGTTTGGCTACTATGATGATGATTATTTTTTTCAAGTGTGTTTGTTATAGCTTTTTTTTTTTTAACCAGAGCATTGATAGTGGTGCTGGCAATTGAACCTGAGACTTTGGAACATCAGCCTTGAGAGTCTCTGCATAAACATTATGTTATCTACCCCCACCCTGTTTTAAAATTTTTTATTTATAAAAAGGAAACACTGACTAAACCATAGGATAAAAGGGGTACAACTTAACACAGTTCCCACCACCAGAACTCTGTATCCCATTCCCTCCCCTGATAGCTTTCCTGTTCTTTATCCCTCTGGGAGTATGGACCCAAAGTCATTGTGGGATGCAGAAGGTGGAAGGTCTGGCTTCTGTAACTGCTTCTCTGATGAACATGGGCATTGACAGGTCGATCCATACTCCCAGCCTGTCTCTCTCTTTCCCTAGTAGGGAAGGGCTCTGGGGAAGCAGAGCTCCAGGACACATTGGTGGGGTTGTCTGTCCAGGGAAGTCTGATTGTCATCGTGCTAGCATCTGGAACCTGGTGGCTGAAAAGAGAGTTAACATACAAAGCCAAACAAATTATTGACCAATCATGTTTTAGGTATCTTTATTCCACAAAAAAGTGAAACAATCTGGTTTTCAGTCCTTGTTGGTTAACTGGGTGAATGGTATTAAAAACTGATTTAGTGGGGGTCAGGCAGTAGTGCATAGATTAAGTGCACATGGCCTGAAGCACAAGGACCAGCTCAAAGGTCCAAGTTTAAGTCCCTGGCTCCCCACCTGCAGAGAGTCTCTTCACAAGTGGTGAAGCAGGTCTGCAGGTGTCTATCATGCTCTCTGTCTCCTCTCTTCTCTTGATTTTTCTCTGTCCTGTCCAACAACGACGACATCAATAACAACAATAATAACCACAACAATGATAAAACAACAAGGGCAACAAAAGGGAAAAAAAATAGCCTCCAGGAGCAGTGGATTTGTGTTGCAGGCACTGAGCCCCAGCAATAACTTTGGAGGCAAGAAAAAAAAAACTGAATTAGTTTCTTCCTTCTTCTTCATCTGCTTTCTTTTTATTTATTTATTTTTTAAAATTTTATTGGTGATTTACAAAATTACATGTCAACAGGGGTATAAAAATGCACTCCATTCCCACCACCAGGGTTCTGAATCTTCAGTCACCCCACTGTAAGCCACCACATGGGCCAGCCATCATCTCTATATCTGTCTACATTTATATATAATTGCCCCATTTTTCTTCCTGATCCAATCCTTTCTTCCCTTCCAAGTCACTCATTATTACCTCCATATGTCCCCCTCCTTTCCCTCCTCTCTCTCTCTGGGTGCTTATGAAGCTGGAGCTCAAAGCCCTGTTCTTTTATTTTAATTTTTTTATATTTATTTATTTTCCCTTTTTGTTGCCCTTGTTATTTTTTTTTTTAATTTAAGAAAGGATTAATTAACAAAACCGTAGGGTAGGAGGGGTACAACTCCACACAATTCCCACCACCCAATCTCCATAACCCACCCCCTCCCATGATAGCTTTCCCATTCTCTAGCCCTCTGGGAGCATGGACCCAGGGTCATTGAGGGTTGCAGAAGGTAGAAGGTCTGGCTTCTGTAATTGCTTCCCCGCTGAACGTGGGCGTTGACTGGTCAGTCCATGCTCCCAGTCTGCCTCTCTCTTTCCCTAGTAGGGTGTGTCTCTGGGGAAGCTGAGCTCCAGGACACATTGGTGGGGTCTTCAATCCAGGGAAACCTGGCCAGCATCCTGGTGGCATCTGGAACCTGGTGATTGAAAAGAGAGTTAACATATGAAGCCAAACAATTTGTTGAGCAATCATGGACCCAAAGCTTGGGATAGTGGAGAGGAAGTGTTAGGGAGGTACTCACTGCAAACTCTAGTGTACTTATGCTTTCAGGTATATATTTTGCAGTAGTTTATGGATATGTGTGAACATAAGCTCTCTCTCACAGAAATTGGTGTATGGACTCACAGAAACTAGGTTATGGGACTTTGTTAGAAAGTGAACCACCTGAGTTCATCTGCTTTCTTGACATTTGGTTACCTATTTTTCTTAACACCATTTGTTGAAGAGGCTTTCTTTTCTCCACTGTATAGTTTTGGCTCCTTTGTCATATATGATGTATGAATATATGTGCATTTATTTCTGGGCTATATTCCATTCATGGATCTGATGGCTTGTTTGTGATAGTACCATGTAGTTTTAAATAAAATTGTAATATTATTTGAAGTCAGGTAGTGTCATACTGCTTTTATTTTTTTTCTTGAGCATTATTTTGGCTATCTTTTGTTTTTTGTAATTGACACAAGTTTAAACTTTTGTTTTCCTATTTCCTTGAAGAACATCATAGGTATTGCAATGATGGTTATTTAAAACTGTTTATTCTTTTAACCCATGGACATCTGATAGCCTCTGTTTCTTTGTGTCTTTAATTCTTTTACAATGTTCTTTAGATTTCATCATAGAGGGTTTTTTTTGTTTGTTTGTTTTTGCTATTCCCCACCACCCCCATTTTACTGGATAGGACAGACAGAAATTGAGAGAGAAGGGGGAGATAGAGAGGGAGAGAGAAAGAAAGACACCTGCAGACCTGCTTCACCACATGTAAAACTTCTTTTTTGCAGGTGGGGAGCAGGGGCTTGAACCCAAATTCTTGTGCAGTCCTGTGCTTAGTACTGTGTGCACGTAACTGAGTGAACCACCACCTGGTCCCCTTATTATAGAGGTCTTTAACCTCTTTTATTCAATATACTCAGGAGACTTTCAAAAATGATATATTTTATTCAGAGAGAGAAAGGTGAGGAGAGTTCAGAACAACACTTTCACCATGGTGTCAAGTATTGAACTCAGGGATTGATTTTTGATGTGCAGAGATTTACCACTGTGCCACCTCCTGGGCTTCTAAATTGAAAGTTCAAGTGAACTCTCTTAGTGGTGCTTCCATCTGTGTAACAGGCCATCTAGACTTAGAGGACAGGAGAAAGAGAAACTTATGTCCTTTCTTAATTAAGAAAGGTTAGGTTTGCTTGTGTATAAAAATTTCCCTAAGGGTCTTGTAATGATCATCTAAGGAAGGCAAGAAAGGGATGGTAAACTTCATCTTCGATAACAAAGTCAAGGTGAGGGAGAAAAAGGACTAGGACACATGCACTTTTCATTTTATTAGTGATTAAAAAATTTCTGAGATAACGGGTATAATTCCACACCAGTCCTACCACCAGAGTTCTGTGTCCCTACGCCCCACATGGGAATCTGCAGTAGTTCTCTCAAGGTCACAGAGATGTGTTGCCTATCTATATTTTTTATATATTTGCCCATTTTCCCCCTATGGTCCAGCCTTTCCTTCTTTTCTAAGTCACACCCACACTTATTACAGTTGTCTTTCATTTATTGTGGTTAACCAGTTCCAGAATCTGCCATGATAAGTAAATTTCCTTACTTATAAATTGAATATTTTCATAAAGCATAGAAATCCTGGTTATGACCTTCTAAATACAGTTTTAAAAAACATATTAGAGCCCTCCAGACAAGAAATAACACCCCTTTATCTTTGCTTTCTGAAAGAGACAGTTGCTATTGTGTGGATGTTCTTTTCATTTTTATGGATAGAGTGAATGGTAGACTTATTCAAATCATAACAGTGGGCAACCTCCATGATTTTCTTGCCATTTTTTATCATATCCAAGAGTTTAACCTTCTCCTGGATGGTAAACATTTTCCTTTGGCTCTTAATTTTATCATCAGAAGGCATATAAGAAGCAGCACATTTAGGAGCCATAGTGAGGCTTAGATAAAGGTTCTCAGAAATCACAAACACAGGAGCAAAGATAAGTCAGATGTGTAGTGATGTATAAATGCTTATGAGAGAAACATGCTCTGATGGGTTTGGTTTCCCCACACTCGATTTCAAACACACACATGGAGAGGTGAAGTGGCTGCACCTGGTGCTGAAGAGTTTGTGGGGTGCTCGAATATATAGACCTACAGTCCATGCATACAGTAATTTTGATTTTAATTGTAATATAGGAGTGTATAGTTGACTCAGACGACTAAGCACAAATTGTATCATTTTCACTGTCTCGATCAACTTTTAAATGAATATATTTGAAAAAAACTTCAGTAGAGTGAAGCCGTGAAAGTTGAAGTGTGAAGTGGTGAGGGACAACTGTACTACTTCCAAACATCCTTCCTTTATTCATCTTCTCTCTTCAGGTCCTGATGGAGATGAAGTTCAGAGCACTCTGGTTATCTTCCCCTATCATTTATCCCTCTCTGAGAGTATGGACCAAAATTCTTTATGGGATGCAAACTTGGGAGTTCTGACTTCTGTAATTGCTTCTCCACTGGACATGAGTGTTGGCAGGTCAATCCATGCCGGCGCTCACATGGAGTGGCTCCAACTAGGGGGTAATCCACTGACCCTCTCTTGCCAGTTCTAGGGACCGCATGATTCAGAAAGGAGGACTTGGGGAGTATTCTGGTACAAACACTCATTTATTTGTAGATGGGTATAGGCTTATATAGAGAGTTAAACAAAGAACATTTTTCACATATGTCAGAAATTACAGGTTTCTTAAAGTTCAGCTTGCCCCTATGGTAGGGGGCTGGTATGACAAGAATTGATGTGATACATAAAGGTCAAGACAATTAGTCTCCATGATGCAGGCAAGTTAATTATCCAAAGGCATTTGAGAGAAGCATAGGGGTTAAGCCAGTAAGGTGGAGTAGAGAAGAAGAAAAACAAAGATTGATGTAAATCACAGATATCAAAGGACACAAGGAAATAGGATTTGGGGTTTTCACTGTCTGGTGTTGGGGAGATATATGATAGAGTGTGTTCTCCTTTGTGATCAAAAGGTGAAGTGCATGTGTGAACTTTGAGTGAACCCTAAAGCAGGCAACCATTTAGCCTGCTGCTATCAGGGGAAACTAAGTGTGAGAGGCTTGTAGTCTTTCTGTGAGCTTGAGAGACTAACAAGGAGAAACTGAGTCTGGGAGACTTTTCCCTCTTGTCTCATCTCTATAAGGAGAGAGGCTAACAAGTGGGGTGTCTTTCCAAACCTCCATCCAAGGATGGGAGAGCTCCCCTAAGCTCTACCAAGCTTTCACATAGTCCCACAAATCCATACCCCACATATTTCTATCTTTGTCTATGGGTAAGGCTCTGGAGAGGTCAAGTTCAGGGACACATTGGTGAGGTCATCTGTCCAGGGAAGTCAGGATGGAATCATAATAGCATCTGCAACAAAGTACAGGACAAAATGTTTAATGAATAGGAACCAGAAAGTAGGAATAGAGTAGATGAAGATAGGGACCATAGTGTAGAAAGAAGCTACAAAATCTATTTTATGTATGTTCCTAGGACCCGTGACTTGTAGTTTAGTTTAATATATATATTTGCTTCCAGGGTTATCACTGGGTATAGTTGCTGGCACTACAAATCCATTGCTCCTGGTAGCCTTTTTTTTTTTTTTCATTTTATTGGATAGGACAGAAAGAAGTTGAGAAGGGACGAGGAGATAGAGAGGAGAGTGAAAGATAGACAGCTTCAGACCTGCTTCACCACTAATAAAGTGACCCCACCTGCAGGGTGGGGAACTGGGGGCTCAAACTGGGATTCTTGTGCAGGTCCTTGTGCTTAGTACTATGTGTGCTTAACCTGGTGCACCACTACCTGGCTCCTGACTTTTGGTAAATTTTGCTTGAACTTGACAACTAACATGGAGGTGAGCTAAATATATTGTCTTGGAAGATGGTGTTAATGTTGAGAATAGGGTTAGAAAGCTGAATTAGGGTAGAGAGTAGTTCCCAAACATGAAGAAAATATATAAACACAATTAACTTCTTATCTCATCTATCTGACCCAGGACCCATATTTAGCACAGGAGCCAGTCCATAGTCACATCTGGGAACATTCTAGGATGTGCTAATTTTAGGACCAGTCTTCCACAAGTGGCAGAGTAGGATGACCCAGCCTCCCTTTGGAGAGTGGGGCGGGGGTCCTGGAGAGGCCCACAGGAGGGTTTTTGGTGATAGAAAGGCAAATGTATTTTTTTCTATTTATTTGTAAGACCAGAGGATAAGAGGTACAGTTCCATGCAGGTTCCACCACCAAAGTTCATATCCCATCCCCTCCCTTGAAAGCTTTCCTATTCTTTATCCTTTTGGGAGTATGGACCCAGGGTCATTATGGGGTGCAGAAGGTGCAAGGTCTAACTTCTGTAGTTGCTTCTCCAGTGAACAGTGGTATTGGCAGGTTGATCCATACTCCCAGACTTTTCCTATCTTTCCCTAGTGGGGCAGGGCTCTGGGGAGGTGGGGGTCCAGGTGAGGTCCTCTGTCCAGGGAAGTCAGGTTGGCATCATGGTAGCATCTGCAACTTGGTGGCTGAAAAAGCATTAAGATATAGAGTAGAACAAATTGTTTAATAGTCAGGAACCTAATGACAAGAATATAGCACGTAAGTTTTGGGATCTCCATTTTGGAAAAAGCTAGTAGATCAATTTTAGATATAAACCAAGGGGTCCATGACTTTACTAATTTCTGCCTGAACACAACAGCTAACATATAGGTGGACCAAAGGTATTGTCTGAGGATATTGTGTTAGAGTTGGAAATAGGGCTAGAAAGCTGGGTAAGGACAGAGAGTGGCTCTCAAATATGGGAAAGGTATGTAAGTATCATTTTATGATGTCTTTTTTTTTAAGGTCTTTCTACTTGCTCACAGTTTTGGGTCACTGGAAACTATTGTGCACTTTTGCTTTAAGGTGTATATTTTCCCCTAACTTATGAGTACATATGCACATGTTTTTAGTCTCATGGGCTCTGATCTGTATCTTTATTTTGTAGCATTGTTAGGAGATGCACCACCCGATATGGCTTTGAGAAGGGTTAACACACACATGCATTTTAATGCTGGGGCAGAGCCTAGAACAGATGTCACTGATTCTCATTCATTAGTTCCTAGCATCTCACTTTAGCAAAGTTGAATTCTCTACTGATAAATATCTCCCTTTTTGTATGGGGCTTGTTGGAGAACAGGTGACTCAACAATTAAGCTGAGGCAGTGACTGTCAAGCTGGCTTTTCCCTTTTTTCTGGGTAAAGATAAATGGGCTACCTAATAATGGTTTGCATTTATGAAATAACATCCCTAGTTGATCCTACTACAAGAAATAACTGTACAGTTCCTGAGAAATTAAGGATACAAAGGTTCAGTCATGTAAATGCTATGAGAGTTGTTTAAAACAAAAGAGAGAAATAAAAATTAGTAGTTTCACAATGCCAATTTGTTAGACATTATATCCTGTAGAACTCAAAGGGACATGTAAATTCTTCAAGACTTCATCGATAGAAATAGATACAAAGGAGGCTTCAGTTCTAGATCTTTGGTTTGGGACTTTCACACAATAAACATTGGCAGTTCTGGTCTGAAGTGGAAAGATACTGAAAGCAGAAAGATGCTGTGTTTAAGCAAAAATTGCATTCCTGGAAAAATGTTTGATGTCTTGGAAACAGCCAGAGGATTTCAGAGGAAGAGATAGATTGGGCCTTTGTATGAGTGTTGAAACTCTTCTTAGAATCCTAGAATCGTTAAGAAAGGAGCACACCCACTTTGAGATGACTTTGGGGAAGAGGAGTAATTTTCTACGAACATAACCACATTATGCTTTTCTAGTTTTCTTTTGTTCTCTTCAAAAGCATAGTCACTTTCCAAAATTTACCTTAGCCTTGTGTGTTTTTTTTTTCCCCATCATCATAAATACTTATTTCCATACCGTGTTTTTTTTTTTTTTTTATGTTTCTCTTTTCCTAATCACTTTATGGGTGGTGTTAGTAGCTTATAGTATAGTTGTTGATACCAGAGCACTGCTCAGCTCTGGCTTTTATTGGTACTGCATATTGAACTTGGGACCTTAGATCCTTAGGCATGAACATTTTTTTTCAGGGGCCAGGTGGTGGTGTGCTTGGTTAAGCACTCACATTACAGAGCATAAGAACCCAGGTTCAAGCCCCTGGTCCCCACCTGTACCACCCCATGAGTGGTGAAGCAGAGCTGCAAGTATCTCTCTGCCTCTCTCCCTCTCTTCTTTCGATTTCTCTCTGTCTCAGGGCCGGGCAGTGGCGCACCAGGTTAAGTGCACATAACTTGATTTCTCTCTGTCTCTATTCAATTATAAATAAATTAAAATGATTTTTTTTAAAAATGAAAGTGTTTTGCAGAACCATTATGCTTCCCCCACCCTGATGCTGATTTCATAAAGTCATTCAGTATTAACTTTGTCTAGATTAGATAAATCTGGGTGCTTTGAGGTATTCAATTTGAACCTAAGCTGTGCTGCCCCTTAGGTTTTGGCCAATGCTGGTCACAACTGAGGAGCAATGAGGGTGCTGCCTGAGAAAGAGAGGAGCTCAGGACCTTGAATTGAGGGTCAGGGTGCTGGTTGGAGTCAGACTGGGTTCACATCCTGAATGCCATAGCTGTGTGCAGGGCCAGCTTCTGTGCCTGTTATCTCAACAGGGCCACAGGGCTCAGTACTCCAGAGGACAGATCCTCCTCCAGGCTTCATGATCTTCTGCCTCTATCTTCAAGTTTGTAATTTTTTTTCAATGCTGAGCCCCACGTTAACATGTTGTGCTGTATCTTGCAAAATATAAAGTGGGTCTGTTTATTTCTATTTATTTTCCCCCTTTGTTCTCTCTCTCTCTCTCTCTCTTCCGCTATCTCTCTCTCTTTCCAAGGCTATCACTGGGGCTTAGTGCCTGTATGACTACTACACTGTTGGTTGCCACCCCCTCCATTTTTCTGACAGACACAGAGAGAAATAGAGAAGAAGAAGAGGGCAAAAAGAAGATACTTGCAGCACACTGCTCCATGGCTTGTGAAATTTACCCTCACAGGTCTTTGGCTTAGAAATTACTTTGACTTCTGAGCCTCTTTTACTTCTATACAGTAATAATGGAAATAATTGGATTTCAACCATGTTAGAAACAACATAGCATTGAAATGAAATGAATCATGATCTGAACACCAGAAATGATAAGATCAGAATTCTTAATATAAAGATTATTAAATGGTCATGAATTATTCCTTTGGCATAAGCACAAGTTTTTATTTCTTGTTTACATCTCTCTGTTCACAACATTGAAGACTTTAGTTCGTGAGTGCGGTATCCTATTCAGGACCCTACATTCATTCTGTAGATTTAAGTATGGATAACAGATAATAAATCAGTTCATATTCCAATAAACCAGTGCTGTCTGACACACATACATGCATACACAAATGTACACACAAATGCATGCACACAACACACACACACACACACACACACACACACTCTTGAGTAATCATTGCCCACAAAATTTGTTAATTCATAACAACACCTGAATAAACTGTCTCCTTAGTATGTGGAATTCGGTAAAATCAACAAAGCCCTTTGAGAACAATGACGAATTATAAAATGGTTAAACCAACTGGAAAGACAAAACTCAAACCTGAGAGACACATGTTATAGGGAGACGGGAAATTGTATCTATGTGTCAACATCTGTATTATAAGCCTTTAACCCAACCCCCTGTGGGGAAAAAAAAGCCCAAATGAAAACCCACTTCGCATTTCTGAGAGCATAGAATTTAGAGACTAGACTTAAAAGGGCTGATTCCTTAAGGCAACATTAAGAAGCAAAAAATACCAAAAGAAGAAGCAGATTTCTGAGTCTGTGACACCTGTCCCAGAGAAGAATTCTGCTCTTTCTCAAATACCTTGCCCAGGCGTTTTTCCATTCCTACCAGCTGGCAACTACAAAATGCCATGACATCTAATTCTCACCAGGAGATATATACAACAGGTTCCCGGGGAGTTAGCAAAGAGAAACAACACAGCCATGCTCAGCAGGATAGAGGCTTTAATGTTCTTCACGTGCTGAAGACAGTGGGTGATCTTCCTATGAGCAGTTGCTCCAGTGAGTCTCATTGACATAACCACCTAACCTGATCTTCCAGACTGGATGCACTCTCCTTGATGCAAGCGGTCCAAGGACTTGACTGTGAAGCTTTGCAGAAGACAGAGAGCTTTGTTTCATTGCACCTTTGAGTCATTTGAATACTCATACCGTGAAAGAATATTTCCCAAGAAAGATGCCCCGTTACCTTGCTTTTGAATGGCCTGAGTTAAATGGATTATTGAGGCACTTAAAAGATGGCTTGGCCTATTTTTCTTTAAACCGTAGCACTGATCCACATTTGCTTGTGGTGTGCTGGGGATTGAACCTGGGAACTCAGAGCCTCAGACATGAAAGACTTTTTGTGTAACTATTATTCAATTTCCCCACCCTGGACTACATGTACATTTTTCTAGCTCTTTTAGTAATAATAATAATAATCAACCCTGATTCTGGTTCATTTGATGAACCTCTCTGAGGAGAATAAATAAATCCTGGGAGATTCTTTTTTTTAAATTAATTAATTAATTTAAGAAAGGAGACATTAACAAAATCATAGGATGGGGGGTATAACTCCACACAGTTCCTGCTACCCAATCTCCATATCCCATCCCCTCCCCAATAGCTTTCCCATTCTCTATCCCTCTGGGAGCATGGACCCAGGGTCCTTGTGGGTTGCAGAATGCGGGGAGGTCTGGCTTCTGTAATTGCTTCCCCGTTGAACATGGACGTTGACTGGTCGATCCATACTCCCAGTCTGCCTCTCTCTTTCCCTAGAAGGGTGAGTCTCAGGGGAAGCTGAGCTCCAGGACGCATTCGTGGGGTCTTCAGTCCAGGGAAGCCTGGCCGGCATCCTGATGGCATCTGGAACCTGGTGGCTGAAAAGAGAGTTAACATACAAAGCCAAATAAATTGTTGAAGAATCATGGACCCAAAGTTTGGAATAGTGGAGATGAAGTGTTGGGGGATACTCACTGCAAACTGTAGTGTACTACTGCTTTCAGGTATATATTTGCCCTAGTTTATGGATACCTGTGAACATATGCTCTATCTCCTGGAACCTGTTCTATATCTAGGTTTTGGGACTTTGTTAGGAAGTGAACCACCTGGGATGGAATTAGAGAATACTATGAAAGGAAAGGTCTCACCCAAGTGATGAAGCTGAAGGGTTGTTGTTCCACACCTGAAGTCTCTGGACACAGTCTGAAGTGAAGCATGCTGGGGTGGCACTCGTTGTGTTGATTAGGTTGCAGTCTGCGGATGCAATATTATTTGATAAGAATTGGGAGAAGCATACAGGAAAGTGGGCCCTACCCAAGGGTCCCAGGACTGGGGGAAGTTTAGGCTCTATAGTGGAAATGTGAGCTTCCTGCTGTCTTAGGGTTCGAGAAGACAATGGATAGTTACTGTTATCATCACATTATTTGGTAATTGGGTTAGCTTTGAAAAGTCCCTTTGTAAGACATACAATCAATTTTCCCCCTCTCATATTAATTAAATAGTGATTTATATTACTACAATTTAATAGGTGTGTACATAAACACCATTCCCATCACCAAAAGATTGTGTCCCATCCCAGCCACCCGCCCCCACCCTCACCCCCCCTCCAGGCCAGGAAGCCGCATATCCACCCTGCCGCTCACCACAGGGTTTTTACTTTGATGCCCTACTTCAGTTTAGTCAGATACTGCCTTTAGTTTCCCTTTCTGATCTTTCTCAACTTCTGTTGATGAGTGGGATCATTCCATACTCATCTTTATCTTTCTGATTTAGCTCACTTAACATAATTTCTTCTAGCTCTGACCAAGATGAGTCAGAGAAGTTGAGTTCATTGTTCTTAGTAGCGGCATAGTATTCCATTGTGTATATATACCACAGCTTTCTCAGCCACTCACCTGTTGTTGGGCACCTGGGTTGCTTCCAGGTTTTAGCTATTATGGATTGTGCTGCTATGAACATAGGAGTACACACCTCTTTTTGGTTGGGTTTTATGGAGTCCTTGGAGTATATCCCCAGGAGAGGAGTTACTGGGTCATATGGAAGGTCCATGTGTAGCCTTGTGAGAGTTCTCCAGACAACTCTCCACAGAGGCTAGACCTATTTACATTCCCACCAGCAGTGCAAAAGGGTTCCTCTGTCCCCAAGACCTCTCCTGCATTTATTGCTGCTGTCCTTTTTGATGTATGCCATTCTCACAGGGGTAAGGTGGTATCGCAATGTGGTCTTAATTTGCATTTCTCTGACATCAGTGACCTGGAGCAATTTTTCATATGTTTGTTAGCCTTTTGGATCTCCTCTGGAGTGAATGTTCTGTTCATATCCTCTGCCCATTTATGGATGGGGCCATTTGCTTTTTTGGTGCTAAGTTTGCTGAGCTCTTTATATATTTTGGTGATTAGTCTCTTGTCTGATGTTTGGCATGTGAAGATCTTCTCCCATTCTGTGAGGGGTCTCTTTGTTTGTGTGATAGTTTCTTTGGCTGTGCAGAAGCTTTTCAATTTGATGTAGTCCCATTGGTTTGTTTCTGCTTTAGTCTTCCTTGCAATTGGGTTTGTTTCATCAAAGATGTCCTTGAGATTTAGGTAGGAAAGTGTTTTATCAATGTTTTCTTCTAAGTAGTTGATTGTTTCTGGTCTAACATCAAGGTCTTTAATCCATTTGGAGTTGATTTTTGTTTTTGGTGAGATAAAGTGGTTTAGTTTCATTCTTCTGCATGTTACAACCCAGTTTTTCCACTGTTTATTCAAGAGAGCCTCCTTCTTCCATTTAATACTTTGTGCCCCTTTATCAAAGATTAGATGTCCATAGGTGTGGGGGATTAGTTCTGGGCTTTCAATTCTGTTCCACTGGTCTGTGTGCCTATTTTTGTTCCAGTACCATGCTGTTTTGATGATGATGGCTTTATAATAAAGTTTGAGGTCTGGGTGTGTGATGCCTCCATTTCTGTTTCTTTTCCTCAAGATGGTTTTGGCAATTCTAGGTGTTTTCAGGTTCCAGATAAATGATTGTAGTTTTTGTTCTATTCTCTTAAAGAAGTTTGCTGGAACTTTGATGGGTATCGCATTAAATTTGTATATTGCTCCGGGTAGAATATTCATTTTGATGATAGTTATTCTTCTAATCCATGAGCATGGAATGTCTTTCCATTTCTTGGTATCAGTTTCTATTTCCTTGAATAGCGACTCATAGTTTTCAGTATACAAGTCCTTCATTTCTTTGGTCAGCTTTACTCCTAGGTATTTTATTGATTTTGCTGAAACAGTGAATGGGAGTGATTTCTGGATGTCTTCTTCTTCAGATTTAGTGTTTTCATAAAGAAATGCCACTGATTTTTGTACATTGATTTTGTAGCCTGACACCTTGCTATATTGCCTAATAACTTCCAGTAGTTTTCTACTGGATTCTTTAGGTTTTTATATGTATACTATCATATCATCTGCAAATAGTGAGAGCTAGATTTCGTCCCTTCCAATCTGTATTCCTTTTATTTCTTTCTCTTGCCTGTTTGCTATGGCAAGAACTTCCAACACTATATTGAAGAGTAACGGTGACAGTGGACAACCCTGTCTAGTCCCTTATCTGAGGGGGAATGCTTTCAGCTTCTGTCCATTGAGTATGTTGTTGGTTGTAGGTTTGCTATATATGGATTCCACTATCTTGAGGAATTTCCCATCTATTCCCATTTTTTGTAGGGTTTTGAGCATGAATAGGTGTTGTATTTTGTCAAAGGCTTTCTCTGCATCTATTGAGATAATCATGTGTTTTTTGGCTTTGTTTTTATTGATGTGGTGAATGACATTGGTTGACTTACGCATGTTGAACCAGCCTAGCAAAGTCTAGTGGGATATATTATCCTTGGTTGAAACCCTTTTTCATTCAGGGCTCGATAGATATCTTGTCATTCTCTTCTGGTTTTTAGAGTTTGAGTGGAGAAGTCTGCGATAGTCTTATGGGTTTTCCTCTGTATGTGACTTTTTGTTTTTCTCTTGCAGCCTTTAGGATCCTTTCTTTATCCTTACTTCTCATTGTGCCTATGATGTGTTTTGGTGTCTTCATGTCTGGGTTAATTCTGTTTGGAACTCTCTGGGCCTCTTGAATCTTAATGTCCTTTCTGTTATTCAGGTCTGGGAAGTTTTCTTCTATAATTTCCTCTAGAATGTTTCCTTCCCCTTCCTCTCTTTCTTCCTCTGGCAGGCCAATTATACGAATGTTACTTCTTCTGAGATCATCCCATATGTCTTTGTTGTTGTTTTCAGTGTCTCTCAATCTCTTTTTGAGCTCTTTCACCTTTTTCTTAGTTTTCTCTAACTCATCCTCTGACTAATTCTGTTTTCTGCTTCTGTTAGTCTGCTTTCCCTTACCACAGCTTCTTTCTTCAGTTCAGCTATTTCAGCTTTGAGTTCTCTAATGCCTCAAGATAATCAGTATTTTCCTTGGGGGTCTCCCTAATTGTTGTTTCCCTAATACTGCCATTCTTATCTTCCAAAGTTGTTTTCATTTCTGTGATTAATAAGTTTATTATTGCTTGCATACTTTTCTTATCTATGGTTACTTCTGGCTGATTTGTAGTTTCTTCTGGGTTCTTGTCTTCATTTGCGTAGCAGTTTTATTTGCCCTTGATCTATTTTTGATAAATGTGTTTCTTATTTCTATGTTCTGTTGTTTCTCAGTTGTTGTGTTTTGAGTACAAGCAACACTGTACTAAATACCTTTATGACAAATGCAATCACCAACCTCAGAAATTACAATAGCAACTGAAGCAAGGATTGAAGCAGTTTAACCACTACCAGTTAGACAAACAATGTTTCCAGTCCATGAAAAATAGCAACCAAGTCTGAGTGAAGAAGAAAGAGAAAGGAAAAAAGGGATAGCAATAATAGACAATTATGAAAATCTACTATTAACTGTATATTCTAGGGGTAGAAAGAGGAGAAAGGGAAGTAGAGCAGAGATACATACATAGAGAGTCCACTCTGAGTCATATTTATTCCCCAAAATAATTCACAAACAAGTATCAGTGAATTCAGAAAGCCGAAGAAGGAGGGAGGAAGAAAGGAAGACAAGAAAAAAAAGTAAGAAAAACAAGAGAGAGAAAAGAAAAACAGATAAGAAAAGAACTGTAATAAAGGAGCAGTGAAAGGAAAGTTTTTAAATTAATTAATTATTTTTTATTTTATTTTTTAATTAGCTAAGAGGAGGGAGAAGGGGAGAGTCGGTAGAGGAGGTAAGAGTAGTGAAACAAGTTCCTCTTGCAATGGATAAGATTCCCAGTCCCCTAGTAATGGAAAATACACTAAGAGTTAATTATGGTCAACCCAAAGGAGGGGGGGAGAGGGAAAGAGATACACCTTTATATAATATTAATAATAAAATAGAGCAGGGTAAAAATACCCTGTCCCAGATTGCCTCAAGATGCCTGAGCAGAGGCAGCTGATTGTTAAGAAAGTAAAACAAACAAACAAACAAACAAATTAAAAAAAAACCACCTCAGGGCAGTCTTTCCCTTTTGTAGATCTAGTTGACCATTTAGAAAGAAAGAGGGCTGAGGGTTTCAGAAAGGAATAGACTTGGAATGGAACCCCTGTTGAGCTAGGAATCTTGGTAAAGAAAGAAGCTCAGCAGGGAAGCCTGCTAGGAGCAGCTTTCTGGCACATAGGGTCTGGTTATGGTGGGGGGGCAGGGGTGCGCTTCAGGAATAATAAAAAAAAATTTTCCTTTCTTTTTTCCTCTGTATTCTAACCCAAACTGGGCTATATTCTCCCCCTTGGTGTCACAGCTACTACCCCGAATTCTCTGTCCTGCTGAAGGCAAAAAATCCTACCGTTTCCAGCAGTTGTTGTCAGAACTCAGACTAGAAGCTACTTCTCAGTCTGCCATCTTGGCTCCACTCCCAATCCTGGGAGATTCTACTCTTTTTTTTAAAAAAATACCATCTACTAAATTTTGCTCCTTTTTCCTTTCTTTTTCTTTCTTTCTTTCTTTTTTTTTTTTTGTTCAAACAAAGTATAGTTTTCTAAGATTGATTTAGAAGCATTGAGATGATTTCACATGCAGCTATGGCCTTGAAAAAATGCAAAATGTTACTGATTTGTTATTTTGAAACAGTTCTTAAGCTAAACAAATGATTTTGCAGCACAAACTGAAAGAGAAACTTGAAGGAGGGAGGATAAAAACCAAATATTTCTTTGACATTCACTCCAAGAAAGCAATTACAAAAAGATGATACCCAGAGAAAGAACTTAAAAAAGAAAATTACAGGAATTAAATCATAGTATATGGTGATTCAATCTCAGAAAAAGGAAAAAATACAATTCTCTAAAATATTTTAATTTTAATAAGTGGAAAACCATTAGCTTAAGAGACATTTTGTAGGACTGACACTTTTTTTCCCCCTCTAAACTGGTGTTTTGCAGAAGAATGTTTTTGAAATAGGGAGGCATGCCAACTCTCTGGAAATATTGAAGATCCCAAAGAATGATTTGACTCCTTGTAGCAGTTAATAAAATCACATCAGATCATTTGAATGGGATGAGCGGGCTGAGAATAAAGAATAAATGTCATGAAACACAGGAGAAATAATCTTCTCTAATATTCCAGGAGTAGAGATTCTTCTTAGCAAGCTATCCCGTCTCAGCACCATGTAGAACACATAGCAGGCTCATAGGGTCAGTGTGGCCATTTTCTTTTTCTTTTTTTAAAATTTTTAATAATATTTATTTTCCCTTTTGTTGCCCTTATTTTATTGTTGTAGTTATTATTGTTGTTATTAATGTCGTTATAGTTGGATAGGACAGAGAGAAATGGAGAGTGGAGAGGAAGACAGAAAGGGGGAAAGACAGATAGACACCTGCAGACCTGCTTCACCGCTTGTGAAGCAACTCCCCTACAGGTGGGGAGCCGGGGCTCGAACCATGATCCTTATACCGGTTCTTGTGCTTTGCGCCATGTGCGCTTAACCCACTGCACTACCACCCAACTCCCCCAGTGTGGCCATTTTCAGCAAACGCTGTACTCTGTACTCTGTGCAATCCAGACAGACCACGGGGAAGCCATTTGGAGCTCAGCTTTCAACCTACTTGTTTTCACTTGTTTAAATACCAGTGTTTCAAGATAAAAATACTCTGAATGAGGCAGATTCAGTGAACTCAGCTCTGGCTTTATATTAAAAAAAATACTCTATCTAGTTAATTAATTTGGATAGAGAGAGAGAAATTGAGAGGGAAAGGGGAATTAAAGAAACATCTGCAGTTTTGCTTCACCACTTGTGAAGCTTCCCCCTCCCTCCCCCTAGATGGGAACCAGGGGCTTGAACCTGGATCCTTACACATGGTAATATGTTTTATATGTACTCTACTGGATGTGTCACTGCTCAGCCCCTCAGTGTCAAGTTTTATGTGATCAAGAGGTGGACGCAGGACTTGCATGCCAGAAGCACCTAGTTTGATCACAAATACCACATGTACCAGAGTTTTATGTGATCAAGAGGTGGACGCAGGACTTGCATGCCAGAAGCACTTAGTTTGATCACAAATACCACATGTACCAGAGTGGTACCACATGCTCAGGATTCTCCCTCTCTCTGAAATTCTTGATCTCAGGAAATAAAAAATTATTCTATTTTTTATTATTAGTGATTGATTTAACATTGATTTATAAAAGCATAAGATTTCAGTGAGTGTAGTTTCAAACCCAGCCTTGTGGTATGTGTGTGTGTGTATGTATGTGTGTGTGTGTGTAAAGTTCCTGTGCCCCCTTCCCTCTGATAAACACCTCCCAAAGTCTAAGACATTTTTTTCCCCTGAAAATTCTTTTGCTTTAGTTGTCCACATTCCTCATACAAGGGGAACTATCTGGTAGCTCCGTTCATCTCTTGGCTTATTTCACTTAACAAAAATCACCTGTTGTTCTATATACTTTGTTTTCAATGATACAGTCTCATCTTTTTGGATTGCAGTGTAGTGTTCCACTGAGCATATATCCCATAACTTCTTTATCTAGTCACGTTTTGTTGGAGGCTAATCCCATATTTTGTCTATTGTGAATCATGCAGCTACAAACCTAGGGGTACTTGTATCTTTTGAAGTTAGTGTTTTCTTCTCCTTTGGATATATGCCTAGGAGTGATGTTTCTGGGTCAAAGAGGAACTCCATTTTCCTTTATTGAATGATGCGCGGTACTGTTCATTTTTTAAAATTTAATTTAATTTAATTATTATTTTTTAATTTCTTTATTGGGGAATTAATGTTTTACACTCAACAATAAATACAGTAGTTTGTACATACATAACATTTCTCAGTTTTCCATATAACAATACAACCCCCACTAGGTTCTCCTTCATCCTTCTTGGACCAATATCCCCCCCAAGAGTTTTTTACTTTGGTGCAATAACGCCAATTGCAATACTGTTCTTTAGAAAGGTTTTATCAGTTTCCTTCCCCACTCCCATTAGGGTCCATGCTTCTCCACAACTTCTTTTCCAACACTTCCACCTCCCAAAAACAAACAAATAAAAAACAAATTTTATTTTTAAAATTTTTATTGGTATTTATTTGTATATTGGACAGAGATTTTGGAACTTCTGTCCTGCAGGTGGGGAGCAGGGACTTGAACCTGGGTCCTTGCACATACTAATGTGTGCTCTCAACCATGTTAACCACTGCTAGTTCCTAAAAAGTGTTTTAAAAGTAAAATGTATAGAACTTCAGTTAAGTATAAAGGAATTTTTCTCTAAGTATTGAGGTTTGGTAATTCCATTCCACAATACCATCTTTGAATCTTTAAATTCATGTAAGAAACACAAAAGCCTTTTTAATGTAATGCATAAAGATACTACAGTTTAGCAAAAATCCTTTCTTTTTATTATTATTATAATTACAATATAATTATATTGTAATTATTATTATAATATTGTAATATAATAATAATATTGCTGGGACTCAGTGCCAGCACTACAAATCCACTATTCCTTGTGGTCTCTTTTCTTTTAAAAAATTTCTTTATTGGGGGACTAATGGTTCACAGTCGACAGTAACATACAGTAGTTTGTACATGCATAACATTTTCCAGTTTTCCACATAACAACACAACCCCCACTAGGTCCTCCTCTTCCTTCATGTTCCACAACCTGAAGCTCCCCCCCACCCCAGAGTCTTTTACTTCTCCAGTTCAAGTTCTGTTTAGTGTTTTCCCTTCTGTTTCTATTTTTCAACTTCTGTCTATGAGTGACAGCATCCCATGTTCATCCTTTTGTTTCTGACTTATCTCACTTAACATGATATCTTCAAGCTCCATCCAAAATGGGGTAAATCAGGTAAATTCACTTTTTTTTTGTCTCCAGGGTTATCACTGGGACTTGGTGTCTGCACTATGAATCCACTACTCCTGGAGGCTATTTTCCCCCCTTTTAGTTGCCCTTGTTGTTTATTGTTGATGTTGCTATTATTATTGTTGTCATTGTTGTTCGATAGAACAGAGAGAAATAGAGAGAGAATGGGAAGATAGAGAGGGGGAGAGAAAGATAGACACCTGCAGACATCTTCATCACCCGGTGAAACGACGCCCCTGCAGATGGGGAGCCGGGAGGTCGAACCAGAATCCTTATACTGGTCCTTGTGCTTCATGCCATGTGCATGTAACCTGCTGTGCCAATGCCCGGTGCCCAAATTTACCAGTTTTAATAGCTGAGAAGTATTCCGTTGTGTATATATACCACACCTTTTTTTTTTTTTGTAGTTGTTGTTCTTTCTATTATACTTGATAGGACAAAGAGAAATAGAGAGGGGAAGGGGAGGTAGTGAAGGAGAGAGAAAAATAGACACCTGCAACATGCTTCACTGCTTGTGAATTTCCCCCTGCAGGTGGGGAGCCGGGGCTCAGACCTAGTCCATGTGCATGGTAATTGTGTGCTTAACTAGGTTTGCCATTACTCATCCTCCCTATAAATAGACCTTTCTAAGAGTGAATAACACAGATCAAAATGATGTGCAAAATCCTTCTTGCTTTTGTGTGTGCTAACAATGTGTTTCTTGTTTTCATAATGGTTGGCATTTATTAAACACTTAATCCATCCAGAGCTACCTGCCTGAACTCATTTAATTTTCCCTATATAATGATGAGGCTGGTGCTGTCATGTATTTGTCACTGAGGAAGCTGAAGCAGAGAAATCCAGGGTCATTAAGCCAATAAGTGGCAGAGCCAGGACATGGGAAACTTGACTCCAGATTGTATTCTTGCTTTCTTTTTACAAACATTTTAATTATTTTAAAAAGAAAGTAAGACACATACAGAAAAGAGAGAGAGAGAGAGAGAGGATCCAGAGCACTCCTGAGCTCTGGCTTATTGTGTGCTGAGCATTGAACCTGAGTCTCAGGCATTTAAATCTTTTTTTAAAAAAATATTTATTTATTTATTTATTTATTTTCCCTTTTTTGTTGCCCTTGTTTTTTTATTGTTGTAGTTATTATCATTGCTGTTATTGATGTCTTCGTTGTAGGATAGGACAGAGAGAAATGGAGAGAGGAGGGGAAGACAGGGAGAGAGAAAGATAGACCCCTGCAGACCTGCTTCACCGCCTGTGATGTGACTCCCCTGCAGGTGGGGAGCTGGGGGCTCGAACCAGGATCCTTGCACCGGTCCTTGTGCTTTGAGCCATTTGCGCTTAACCCGCTGCACTACCGCCCGACTCCCGGCATGTAAATCTTTTGGGGAAACTGTGCTGTTTCCCCAACCTGAGAATGTGTTCTTTCAACTAGCATGGAACCCTACCCTGAAACCTTACTACTTTTCCTGTGCCATTTGTGTCTTCTCCCACTTGGTTTGTTCTTATTCTCCAGTAGTTCTCAAATACCCATGATAGGTGTCTGCAAAACACTCTCCACTTTAGCTTAGGTCCTTTTCTATCATCATGAACCAGGAAATCTGTGTACACCTATGTTCATAGCAGTACAATCTGTAATAGCCCAAACTTGGAAGCAACCCAGATGCCTAACACAGATGAGTGGCTGAGTAAGTTGTGGTCTATATACATAATGGGATACTACTGTGTATATCACTAACATGAAATAAGTACTTCTTATAATTAAACTGGACTTTATGCCACATAGACTAAGTATGAATGCAATTTACATCAGTTTGAGTGGACAACAGTGTTGCTTTTGCACTGGCATGATAACAATAGAATCTCAAGGAATATATATATATATATATGTATATATATATATTTAAATAAATACACAATTACTGCAGAGTGGAAGCAGCTTAACTGGCTATCAACAGATGACTGACTAAAGAAATTATGGGGTGTATACTCCACGGAATACTAAATCATAGTCAAAAAAAGAAAAGATTGTGTTCTTTGGGAAAAAAATTGATGGAACTAGCAGTAGAGATGAAAGACAATTACTAGATGACGTCATTCACATGTGGAATCTAGAAAACTGATACATATGACTTGCAGATACACACACACAGACACACACACACAAATACACACACACACACACACACGGGGAGAGGGAGAGAGAGTGTAAGAGAGAAACAAACAAACTGTTTCTAAGACATTGTGAGAACTATGGTGCTTATCTTAGGGAGGGTGAGGGCAGAAAACAATGGTGGTGAGTGTGGTGTGGACTATGCATTGTAATCTTACAATCTTGGAACTCACTATTAAACACAAATAAAAAATGGCAAAAAAGATGATTAACTAGACACTGAAAAATATCAATGCAAAAATATATACATTTTAAATATAATTTAAATTAGTTGTATAAATTAACATATATTTTATGAGAGAGGGCGAGTCAGTAAAGGTTAGAAAGAGAGACAGAAGGAGAGATCAGAGCACTGCTCTCTCCTATACAATACTGGGGATCAAACTTGGGCCCTCAGGAATGCAAAATCTAGATTTACCAGCTGAGCCACTTCCTGAGTAGCTATGCTTTTTTCCCCCAGACTTCTTTAATCTAACAATGCCTTTCATGTCCCTGAAGTAATTAATTGCAATAAATTTGAAAACAATACATTTGTAGAATCGCAAACGATCTGTGTGTCTGATTTAACTCAGCTAAATGTAATCCTAATTAGATGTGTGGTTTTCTAGTAGTTCGTGTTTCCAATTCATTTTATGATTCCTCTGTGCCATGCAGTATTAAAACATATATGCAAATCTCCATGATTATTCACACTGGGAGACAGAAGCTTTTGTGACTGTAATCATCCACTTATACATAAAGAAATTCATTTGGAAAGAATCACTAACTAGATGGACTTGAAGCATAAATCTGAAATTTATGCTACAGAATGGCTGTTTTTTTTTGCCTCCAGGGTTATCACTGGGGGCTCAGTGCCTGCACTACAAATCCACTGCTCCTAGAGGCCATTTCCCCCATTCTGTTGCCCTTATTGTTGTTGTTATCATAGCTGTTGTTGTTGGATAGGACAGAGAGAAATCAAGAGAGGAGGGGAAGACAGAGAGGAGGAGAGAAAGATAGACACCTGCAGACCTGCTTCACTGCTTGCGAAGTGACCCTCTGCAGGTGAGGAGCTGGGGGCTCGAACTGGGATTTACTCCAGCCCTTGTGCTTTGCACCATGTGCACTTAACCTGCTAAACTACTGCCCAGGTCCCGCTGTGTTTTTTTTTGTTTTTTTTTTTTACTTTTCTTTAGAACTACGAATCTGAGCCCTCTATGATTACTGATTATAATTTTTTTGGAATGTTAATTATTCCCTTGGAATTCCTTTTGAGAGTGGAGTAAGTTCAAAACAAAATTGAAAAAGCAAAAGTTTATATAGAGTCAGTAAACAAATAAAATATTTAATATCATCAGCCAAGTTCTTTATGGGAAGCCATGTAACTTAGAATTATGCAATCTGACAATTTTCTTAAAAAATGCCATCAGCATGATTTAATTTGTTCTGTATAAAACATTTAGGTTTTGGAGTGAAAATCAGAATTACTGAGATTATTGATTTTATAAACTAATTATTTATTTATTTATTTATTTGGATAGAGACACAGAGAGAGACAGAGAGACAGAGAGAGACTGAAAGAGATCACAGTGCCAAAGTTTCCTTTAATTCGGGGTAGCTCTGTTCAAACTTGGGTCACACGCATGGCAAAGCAGCATACTATCCAAGTGAGCTACTTTGTGGCTCAGCTGTATACATTTTAACAGGAGAAACATTTGAAACCTTTTAGAATAAGTAGATATCATATAAACTTTTATCTAGGTTAAGAATATTAATGTACTATTTATATTTCATTACAATTTCAGAATTTTTTTTACTGTGAAGATGTGTCCTTTAGTTGCCACTACTAAATGTTATTTTAAGTGCCCTCAGATTGTATATGAAGAATTTTTCTACGAGTTCTGTAACTTCTAGTTTCTATAGACATTCTGTTCCAGCTGTGTTATGTAGCACACCGTGTAATGAACGTGACCATCCATAACAAGAACTTGATCACTAATAGTAGTACCATACTGGATTGCTTCAGTGATAGCAGTTACTTTGATTTTTTTTTCTTGTTGCCATGACTTTATTTTAAAATAGATTTTTTAAATCATAAAATTAATATGTTGTTGCTTATTTTTTTCTTTGTGTTTTCGATCTTCTCTATTTTGTCTTTTCATTACTGATGTTTTATCTGGTTATCCTTTCTCCTTGAGGTTACACATTCCTATTTATTTATTTATTTGTTTGTTTATTTGTTTGTTGACCACCAGGGTTATCATTGGGATTTGGTGCCAGCACTACACAAATTCAATGCTCTCTGCAGCCACTTTTTTCTTTTTTTCTATTTTAATTGGATAGAAAAGAGAGAAATTTAGAGAGAGAGGAAGAGAGAGGGAGGAAGACACCTACAGACCTGCCTCACTGCTCATGAAGCCGTGCTCCCCCACCCTCCCCGCAGGTGGTCAGTGGGGGCTTTGGATCCAGGTTCTTGCGCTAGGTAATATGTATGCTGAACTGAGTGCACCACTGCTTGGCCCCCTGATCAAACATTCTTTTATACCACAAGTGATTTGTCTATTAGTTTATTATTGGACATTTGATGGTCTCATTTTTGTCCCTATTCTATATGAAGCATATCTTAGCATGAGCATGACTTTGAGACCCCATGACATAAGACTCCATGAATAGACGGTGGGGAAGTGCTGTGGTGTTTCTCCCTTTCTGTGTGTCTACCTGACTTGATCTGCCTGAAATTAACTGAAACAGCCTGGTAGCAGTGGAATTGCATGCTAAGTCCACACACACACAAAATCAAGATGTAAAAGATAAGTTCAGCAGCCTCACTACTTAAGCCATTGCTGCCATATCTGTAGCTTTACAAAAAAAAAAAATCTTTCCAATAATATATCATTATGCCATTGTCAGTGGTAATGTGATATCAACATTAAAGGTACTTAAACATTGTTCTACCAATCACTGTAATTACTGGAAATACAGCCTTAAAATTCAATCACGACCTGAAGTGAGATTTCAGTTATAAGAGGAGAGTGTATTATTTGAAGCGTGATCTTGCCCCATTAGGCATCTTTCATTTCTTCCTCCATCTATACAGAAAAGATTGCTTTCTGGGGATAATTACTCCCTTCCCCATTTCTCCCTGGTGGGAGGGTTTGAATTCCTAAGGCCAGGTCTTTTCATTGCTTCTCCCTGGATCTCGGACCCCCATTCTAGGCCTAATTTATTCCTTGGTTTCCTGTGTTTATAGCAGCATAACAATAACCATGTAATATTCCATAAGGTGTATATTCTCGGGCTGCTGCTTCTTAGATAAAGGAGATCTCTGTCCTGCTGGTCTCATCAAACACATAAGCCAGTGGTCTTTATGTAAGGTGAGAGTTCACCTCAAATCTTGTTTCTAAATAGTAAGGAACTTTCATGTGGGGAAACTTTCTGACCCTCTTATTTCTCTAACAAGCTAATATTTGCAGAATTCCTAAAAATTTCATTTTGCTAGGAGACTGTGAAGATGAAATTGTATATCTGGGCTAACCCTGTTTGTTGAATAATGGGATATTTTTTTTGTTTTACAGTTTCTTGAGGGCTGCTTTCGGACTTGATTTCTTCTAATTAGCTGACAATGAACCTGATGCTCAAGAAATGTAGTTTCGAATTAGTAAATGATTCTGGGCATATTTTATTTCCGTTCTTAAAAGATTTTTTAATCTCTCTCAAGTTTATTTATTTGATAGGAAAGAGAGAAATACAGAGGGAAGGGAGATAGAATGGGAGAGAGAGAGACACCTGCAGCACTGCTTCACTGCTCATGAAGCTTCCTGCCTCCCAGTAGGGGCTGGGAGCTTGAACCCAGGTCCTTGTGCACTGTAATGTATGTGCTTAACCAGGTGAGCCACCACCCAGCCCCCATATTTTATTTCCTAACCAGAGATGAGAGAAACAGAGTTGGTTGTGAGAAATATCACTTGTATTCATTTTTATGTCCCTGTGGCCTGTGCCTGTAATACACTCTCACCCCCAGCTCAGGCCCTTTTCTACCATCATGCACCAGGATCTCTGTGCCCTCTCCACTGCCTCCCTCCCCTCCTTCCCCAGAGTCCTTTGTGTTGCTTTAGTACATCACACCCAGTCCATGTTTTACTTTGTGGCTTTTCTTTCTGTTCTTGTTTCTTAATTACTGGATGATTTCAGTTAAATGGATCTACTCTCGTTCTACATCTTTTACTTTTTGTCTGTGCCACAGAATCAAAACATTTAGTTTCGGAGGATGTCTAGTTATGTTATGAATTGTATAAAAGAATAGGCTCAGTTGGATATTACTCAACATACCTATCACTCTGAGGATTATTCTTTCAATCATTATTTATTTTAAGGGTTTCATTTTAGTGCTAAATGTGTTAGATTTCTGGGTGCCTTAGAGCAAAATACCAGACATAAATATTTTCAATAAATATGTTGGTTGATATAACAGAACTTGGATTTTTTTTCATATTTTTATTGTTCATAAGTAGATAAACTGATAGGCATATAATATTTAAAGACTTTCCTCTCTGCCTCTCTTACTGCATATATGCTTACTGAAAGAGGAAACAGTGTATGCTTTATTTGCTTATAAGGTACATCTAAGAAGCTCTAGGACTGACTGACGGATAGTTCACCAGATAAAGAGAAAGCTAAGAATGAAGCCCCAGGTCCAAACCCTTGCACAACATGAGAGCACTGTAACACCTGTAGAATCTCCACAGATGGTGGAGTGGTGCTGTGATCCCCCCACCTCTGTCTTTCTTGGGGTGTGGTAGGTTTGTGTATGCCTGAGGCCCCGGTGCAAAAAAACAAAGTAGCTCTAAACTTATTATTATATTTTAATGTTCCTCTTTCTATTTTTTTTTGGTCTTGTTTGTTTATTTGTTATTGGATAGAGACCCGGGGCAAATTGAGATGGGAGGGGGGATAGAAAAAGAGGGAGGGGTTGGGCGGTAGCACAGTGGGTTAAGCCCAAATGGTGCAGTGCAAGGATCAGTGTAAAGATCCTGGTTCAAGCCCATGGCTCTACACCGGCAAGGGGGTCGCTTCACAGGCAGTGAAGCAGGTCTGCAGGTGTCTTTCTTTCCCCCCCTCTGTCTTCCCCTTCTCTCTCCATTTCTGTCTGTCCTATCCAACAACGACATCAATAACAACACTAATTAATAAACACAACAATGATAAAAAAAAAACCAAGGGAAACACAAGGGGAAAAATAGCCTCCAGGAGCAGTGGATTTGTGGTGCAGGCACTGAGCCCCAGAAATAACCCTGGAGAGAGAGAGAGAGAAAGAGAGAGAGAGAGAGAGAGAGAGAGACCTGCAGCCTTGCATCACCACTCCTGAAACTTTCTCCCTGCAGGTGGGGACCAGGGGCTTGAACCTGGGTCCTTGTGTGCTGTAATGCATGTGCTTAACTAAGTGTACCACCACCTGGCTCTAGTAGCTCTAAACTTATGAAACATTAGTTCTCAAGCATTTTGATATTAGTCTCCCTTCAATAACTTCTGACAGTCCCTGAAGATTTACATTGGAAAACCCTGAAACCCACAAATTTTCACAAACACACATCACCATTATTTTGTTAGAGTGATGATGCCATCACATCTCACTTAGGCTCTGGAAAATTCCTCTGTACAATTTAGGAAGTCAGAGTGAAATAGTCAGATAGTAACGTGATTTTATTCTAAAAATCTGTTCTTGAAAAACCAGAAGAGTCTTTGTATCTAGGCAGTCCCCAAACAACATTTTAGCGGCTGCTGAACAAAACATGAGGCAGTGATACTACTTATATTTGTATGGTCTCTACCTTGGCATACCCAGTTGAGTGTACACAGTACCAAGCCTGGTTTTAAGCCCTCAGTCCCCACCCATGGGGGAGGGGGGAGAGTTTCACAAGCAATGAAGCAGAGCTGCAAGTGTTGCTCTTGTCTCCTTCTCTATCTCCCCCTTCCCTATCAACTTCCTTCTCAATTTCAGAAGTGGTTGCTAGGAGCAGAATTTTGTAGTGCAGGCACCAAACCCCAATGATAACTCTGGTGGCAATTAAATATATATATTTGTAAAGTGTGTCTAAGTTTGCATCGTGATTTCACAAAATTTCTTGCTTGAATCTCTGAATAACACCATGAGGTTGTGACTATGCTATTTACCACCTAGGAAAAAGATTATATTCAGGGAAATTAGGTGATTGGCTTAAGGAAACTTAGCTTGTAAAGTCAGACTGAGATCTTCCAATTGCAGAAGCTTTCATTTCTCTGTGATAACCTATTTCCTTTGATAGCTGCTCAACCTTAAAAATCTGTTCGTGAAACTAGGTTAGTTGAGTTAAATTTAGTTCCAGCTTCGTTTCTTGAGTGTAAGACTGATTTGGATCAGAACCGTGCACTTTCAATTGATTCGGTGATATCTTTTATGGCTTTGGGTAACAACTACAAGGTGAATTGTTCCAGATAGCTCTTTGCTTGATCCTGGGTGGTGCTGGAATGACACATGTCAAAAACCAGTGCTACCGAAAGTAGCCACACTTTTTGTTTTCTTTTCCATCAAGATTGTTGCTGGGACTCTGTGGCAGCACAGCTCCACTTCTCCCAGCTACTGTTTCATTTTGATAGAGGCTAAGAGACAGAGATAGAGAGGAGGAGAGTTACTTGCAGCATTACTCTACCTTTTGTGAATAATCCCTCATGCAGATGGGCACTGGGGGCTTGAACCTGGATCCTCCTGTATGGGAATACATGTGCTTTACTAGGTGAGCCATCACCCGGCCCCTGTAACTATACTCTTTATAGGGTCCTGATAGGTTTATAGCACTTGGTGACTCGGTCACAAGAAAAGCTTATCAAGCCTTTTTTTTGACTGAATTAGAGCTCCCAGCTCTAGGCTAAAATGGCAGACAGCCAACATCTAAAAACATCAAAAACCATTTTCTTGGGAGCCAGCCCTAGTGTATCTATATCCCTTTGGAGGGCTGCACTTTCTGTACTGGCTTTAAGCTTTAACCTTCAGGCCAATCAAAATGACAGCACTGTTGTCCCTGTATATCAAAAAGGACGGGGTCAAAGACCATTCTTTATCAGTGTTGCTGCTCAGGACTTTGATTCTTCATGGTATTCATGTAGATCACGGGTGTGAGGGATACAAGTAGGTTCTGGGCTAGAAACTAGATACAACAATGTAAAATTTTCTTTGAAATAAATGAAAAGGATGAATGAATTCATAGAAATGCTATGAAAAGCTGCCTTCATATCTCCTTTGCAATAAATCACTCTGCTTAGGTGAACTAAAAAGACTGTTTTATTGAGATAAAGTGGTAGTGATTTTAATTGTATTTTTCTTTTCTTTTCTTTTCTTTTCTTTTCTTTTCTTTTCTTTTCTTTTCTTTTCTTTTCTTTTCTTTTTTCTTTTTCGCCCACTAGGGTTCACCTGCAAGGAGTCTACCGTTCCCAGTGGCTATTTTTTTTTTATAGAAGTTGAGGGGGGAGAGAGAGAGAGAGAGAGACCACAGAACTGTCCCAGTGCTTATGAACTTTCCTCCACCCCGCATGGTGCTAGGGTACTTGAACCTGAGTGCTTGGTGCATGGTAACATGTGTGCTCTACCAAGTAGCCACTGCCCCAGCCCCCTGCAGTTTTTGCCCATAGGGTTCCCATAGTTTAGAATGTTCTCTCTAGACTTTCTTCCTGCACTGACTTCTCCACATCTTGGACTTTTCCTTATCTGTCCAGAGCATAGCCACCTCTTTCTCTGTCCTTTGAGAGAAATGTTGGCAATGTTTTCTAGTAAATACAATATTTTAAATTCAGTGGGTCAAAAGTAAAATCTATGTTGTAACTTATCAACTCTGTTATTACACAAACATGATCTTGAACAGTCCTGAAATAGTTAACCATGACTGTTTTCCAATAAAACTATTTGCAGATACATTACAATAATTACTTGTAATGGAGCCAGAATTCAGCAACTCTTGTTCCAGATTACCTATTATAACTAGCAGTCACATGTCATGTGCTTATCCAATGCTTATCTTATAGACTTTTTATAACCTATGTGTCTACTCTGGTATATTAAGCATGTTATGTAGTGAGATATTTGATTTTTTTTGAAAGTGACTTAAATGACTTCTAAAAACAAAAACAAACAAACAAAAAGACATTGGATCACCATTTTAATTTTTGCTTTCATTTCATTGCCTTTCTATTTTCTATAGGTACTACTGATTTATTTTTTGGATCCATGAACTCATATACTATTTTATTACTCCAGGACCACATTTTCATTCAGTTGGAGAGAGACAGAGAGGAAAGGAGACACAGAAAGAATGACAGAGAAGGAGACATCACAATATCAGAACTTCTCCTGGTACCCTGATATATTCCATGTTGCTCTGGGCTCATATCTGGACTGTGCATATGACAGGTTCTGAGCCCTCTCTGGCGAGTGGTTTCTCTGGCTTCTAAGTGCTAATTATGATGTTCTCACATGTTTATTCTTTGCTGATTGCAGGCATCAGCTCAGGCTTCTGTTAACGTATATATTGATGATCTGGATCAATGCTTTAATGTGTCTCCCAAGAAAAGATGTGATGAGATACCTGCTGAAGAATGGTTGTGATGAGACCTTTTTGCTTATCTTGCCAGTATAGGACTCATTTCTCAGGAGAACAAAGTACTATAGGTTGGCCTTCTGAAAGGAAGCCTGCTGTGTTTTACCATTTAATAAAATTGGGTACACAGTATAATTTGTACAATGTCAAGCTTCAGGGAACAGTTTATACCACTGTTTCTATTTATAGCCTGGCACTAAGGAAGGGACAATAGAATGCCAAATTTGACAGTGTCTGCTGATTGATGCTAAGGTCAGAGAGGGACAGAGTTCTGTTTGTTGTTTTGTCACCAGAGCGGTGTTCAGCTATGGCTTATGGGGGGGGGGGGGCTCGAACTTGAGACATTAAAGCTTTAGGCATTAAGGTATTTTTGCATAACCATAATTCTGTTCTTAGCACTGCAGAGCTGGTTGGTAGTGATAGACGGCAGAATGCAATTAAGTTCTCATTCCTTTCAATATGCAATTCTTTGGGAAGGATGGTGGCCTGGTGTAGATGTTATATTTACTCAAGATTATAGAAACACCAACAATTGGAAAATTGTACATTTCTACTTTTTTTCCCCCCCTCTCTCTCTTCAGTAGCCAGGGAGCACCTCTGAGGAATGTAGTAGTTATCAGGTGTCTCTCTCACTCTCTCGATTTCTCTCTCTCCTATCAAGTAACAGGGGGAAAAATGATGACTGGGAGTGGTAGACTGGCCATATAGACACCAAACCCCAGCAATAACCCTAGTGGCAATAAAAAAAAAAGAGGAAAACAGATTCTTCTTGAAAGAAGGCATATGAACTGTGTGGTCACATACATTTCCCCAGCCATGATATAAGAGCATCTCTGTTGGAAGAAGTAAGAACTGGCTTGTATTTCACTGTACATGATTTAGACACAATCTGACCACAACAGGGATGATTTAGTGATGGCAATTTACTAACAGATGATTTTAAATATACTGATGGCAGCATTTAAGGAGCCTGTAGATGAAAAGAAAAAAATCAAGAAGAATGAAAAGCCAAGCACAGAGGATCTGCTATAGCTGTGTCATTTATGATATATTATAACCCCTGCTTGATACATGACTATAATAAAGCGTTGCCATTCAATTAGAGTTAAGTTAACTTTAAAATTAATATTGTGCCCATGCATGATTCCATTAAAGGGCTGGAGAAAAGGAAGAGGATTTCAAGCCATTCACTATGCATTAGCTTCAGTGACAGAATATAAATCATGGGAAGTCATGGGCCTCTGCCCAGTTCTGATCTCTGTGTGGTGCATGTCAATGTCAAACTTTAAAAATATGTGCCTCTGTTAGAAAGGCATGCATTTTGTAATTGGACAGAAAGGAGCAGAGAAAACTGGAGGTTAAATCTGGCCCTTTGGAAATGTTTTGACACGTTACCCTGAAGCCTGCATTTATTAATAGTAATGGTCCCTAACTTTTTGTTTTGGCTGGCTTGCTGATTATAGAGAAAGCCTCAGAAGGAGTGATGAGGGAAGTGCATTAGTGGAAAGTATTAAAAAAATTATCTGTGACATTTCCACCACAAGGGCAAATCCAAATGGCTGGTAAATACGCATAAATCAATTGCTAGGAAGATTCATTTTAATTTTTTCCTTTTGTATCCAGTATTTAATTATCCCCATTCCTGTTTGGAAAATACATCAAGTGTTGCACTGGTATTAAGAAAATGGATCCTGTGGTCATCCATGTTGATCTCTCTCCAAAGTCACTCATTCTGAATTGATAAACAGAACAAATTAGGGAAATAGAATGAACATCTGTGTTTGTATAGAGGGCATTCAGTGAAAAAGGAAAGTGAGACAAGATGTAAAAGAATTACAATTATATATATGGGGGGGGAGAGGTACCACAACACCAAACCTTCCTTCATGGTGGTAGGGGCCCGACTCAGATGTGGGTCACTCACAATGCAAAGCTAGGGATTGTGCTAGGGATTCTGTTAGATATTTTATGCCTAATCTATAAGAAATTAACATTATATCTCCAAAATATGTGACTTTTTCAGATTCATATGCCATCATATTTTTACATAAGCCATGTAACATTACCAATATTAGTTTATCAATCAATTATGATGTCTTCACACTAATAAAATTACTATGTTTTTGAGGGAGTTGGGTTAGGGAAAATGTTATATCATTCAAGCGTAATATGGTTGATGGCATTACATCATTGGGACTTTTTTTGTTTTCGTTATGAAAGATGATAAGAAGAAGAGTATGTTTCTGCTTTGTATGTTTTGCATAACAAAATACTACACAAACTGAAGGTTAAAGACTTACTTTTCAGAGTGAGAGAGAGAAAGAGAGAGAGAGATCAGAGCAGTGTTCAACTTTGGTTTGCAGTGGTGCCAGGACTTGAACCTGGGACCTCTGGGGCTTCAAGCAGGCAAATCCTGTGCTTTAAAACATAGAGCTATCTCCCAGGCTCAAATATGTATATTAGTCATCACCAGGACTTCACCATTCAGGCTGAATTTCTCAGATAGCAACAGAAACAGAGTGAGAGAGTAAAAGACACCACAGCACTGAGACTTACCCCAGTGCAGTAATGGGTTTGAACCTGGGTCCCATGCATGACAAAGCAAATGCACTATCCAGGTGAACTATTTTGAATCCCATACACAAGCTTTTCTTTTTTTTTTTTTTAAGTGAATACTTGATAATGAATTTGATAATGAACTTAAACACTTTTAGTGTATAGTATCTTCAAAGCAGACAATTGTTTGGCAATAACACTGAAAGTTAAGCAAGCTTATTTAATGACGACTATTGAAAACCCATCCTGTATGAAGTCCATGTTGAAGATGGTTCTAAATGAGGGGATAGCTGATTTATTGATAAAAATTTGATTGGGCACACAGAAATAAGTAGCAAAATGACAGAACTAGAAAACATTTCTTGGAAAGAACATGGAATAGCACTTGGACATTACATGTATTACTGTGCAGTCACAGAAAGGAGAAATAAAAGTAGGCTTTCAGTTCCAAAGGAAGTCAAGGAGAAAAAGGTACCAGAAATGAAGAGAGAGAGAGAGAGAAGAAAAGCCTTAACTTCCAGTTGCCACTTGCATGCTAGGTATACATTTTCGTGACTAAAAGATGTTTTGTGCACTTGGATAGTACACTGCTTTGCCATGTGCACGACCCAGGTTCAGGCCTCGCCCCCTCTCACACTGAAGTGAAATTTGGTGTTATGGTGGTGGAATTGTATGGAATTGTACCCCTCTTATCCAATGGACTTGTCAATCATAATTAAATCAATTTAAAAAATGCTTCCAAATCTTTCCAGGATCCAAATTGAAATTGTACCAAGCAGAAATAAAATGATTGGGAACAGCTCAAAATAGCTATTGGCGCTTGGGGACATCTCAGATATGTACCCATGATGAATTGGAAATGAGGAATATAGGGCGTAATGGCCGAGAGCTCACATTTAATATACATCACAGCAAAGATGAGTAGAGCCAGCAGTTGGTAAAATGGCCTCTGAATCAGCATGTTTTAGAGTCACCTCAGAGGGTATTAGCATATTTGGGGATAGAATATGCACTGGTCAGCTTGTAAATGGAGAAAAGGTACATTAAGTTCAGTCAGTCAAGAAATACATACTGATTGACTACCAGGCAGGAGGCAAGAAGTACAGAGATGCAAAAGAGATAGATGGGGGAGATAGCACGCTGGTTATGCAGGAAAACCATCCTGCCTGAGGCACCAGAGGTTCCAGTTTCAATCCCCAGCACCTCTTGATGCCACAGTTTAGCAGTGCTTTGGTAAACAAATAAATAAACATAAAAGCATAAAAGCAAAGCAGAAAGCAGAAAACAGATTCCTTTGACCCCCTTCAGAAGACTTAGATCACAAAGGTCAGTGTGACACTAACATTGCAACTAGGGTTGTCCTGAAGAGACCATCAGTGATACTATTTTTTTTTTTTAGTGCTAGCAGCACCTCTTCTCAGAACATAGAGATAATAACAAGCATTTTTGTCTGTTATTATTAAGAACTGATTTACCTTATCTTTCTTTTTCTCCCTTCATGTTACTTAAGTCTCTGGTCACAACTGGGATTCCTAGTAAATCTATCTACTGGGAAATGTTTCTCTACTCAAACAAGTAAGAGAAATTTAGTCATCGTGGAGTCTACACCTCTCTTTTAAAATCTGGCCATGAACATTCTGTGTTTTCTATCACTTGATTGGGAGTCCATTTCTAACAGTTGGATCATTTCTCAAAATGCTGCCAAAATCAAGTTTTTGAGTCTTGTAGGCTGAGAATGTCTATCTCTCTATCATCTATCATTACTCTCTTAATCTCTAATATATATATATGGGGTGGGGGACCAGCCAGCTGGGTGACATGCAATATGTCTGCTAACTTTTCCTGTCCTGTCTTAAAATTTCTGGAAGGCATGGCTGTTATGAATTTTTCCCAAAATAACTTCAGCATTACTCCAGGGGATATTCCCTTTAAGGCAGTGATGGAGTACATAGGCTATTTTTTAATGGGTTCTGTCATAATGCTGGTCCATTTGTGTCACTCCTTGAGTTCATCTTATCCCAAAGGGCTGCCTTATCATCTTAAGGGAAGTATTGCTACTGTCCGGGCAAGGGAATGGTCTCACGATATGTTAGTTTGCTTTGACAACTGGTTTTTATCCATCTACTTAAGTATCTCCTATTATTATTTGATTATTGGCAAAGCCAACCTTAGGATATATTTTTAAAAACTAAACTTGAAGTTAATTCCATTTTTCTGAAAAGAACTTGAGTAGAGTAATAGCTAATCATGCTTTAACAAAACCAGCCTTTCTTGGTATCAACACTTCCCTCTTACAGTTTTCATAACCCTGCAACACAGCCTACTTACATAGATTTCTGCCTGATGACAAGTAATGCATTTTTTTTTTACCATTGTTCTATGCAGATCCCAGTGACTGTTTACATTTCATGCTCCAGATGGTATTATGTTGAATAATTCACAGTGCATGTGGTTAGCGCTATTCCTATTTCCACTTTGGATAAACCTTTATCCAAAGTGGAAATAGGAAAGTCAAGGTGAACACATTTTTTTTTCCTGTGTCAGTTTTGGGGTATGTGGTAGTTTGGTAATTTGTCATTACTTACTTTTACTAAAAAAAAAAAAATAACAGGGTGTCTAAATTGCTAGTCCCATTTTTGGTTTCATTTATTTGTCTGTTTTTTTTTTTTTTTTGTGCCTCCAGGGTTATTGTTGGGTCTTGGTGCCTGCACTACTAATCCATTGCTCCTTTTCCCCATTTTGTTGCCCTTGTTGTAATTGTTACTATTGTTATAGCTGTTGTTGTTGGATAGGACAAAGAGAAATCAAGAGAGGAGGGGAGGGCAGAGAGATGGAGAGAAAGATAGACACCTGCTGACCTGCTTCACCCTTTGTGAAGTAACACCCCCTGCAGGTGGGGTGCTGGGGGCTCAAACCTTATGCTGTCCTTGTGCCTTGTGCCATGTGTGCTTAACCCATTGCACTACCACTCAGCCCTGTTTGTCTGTTTTTAAATAGCTCACTTGGATAATCCTCTGTATATTTATTTTATTTGATAGGACAGAGATAAATTGAGAGGGGAAATGGAGATGGGGAGAGAAAAAGAGAGACACCTGTAGACCTTCACCTCTTGTGAAGCTTCCCTTCTGTAGGTGGGGATCAAGGACTTGAACCTGGATCCTTGCACATGTTGTTAATGTATAGGCCCAGCTCCCACAGTGATATTTTTGTTTTGTTTCTTTGTCACACTTTTGGCTTAGCAATACAGTCCTGTATGTAGGTAAAATGGGGAGCCTGGTGCGATTAGAGATAGGACCTGAAGTCTGGAAGGACAGGTAATGTGCATCCTGATTTAGAACTCCATAAACTGCAACATCAAACTTGGTGTTTAATATTCCAGTGTCAAATGTTGTTAGTAAAGAGGAGACTATGGGAAACAACAAACAAACAACACTGAATATCTTTTTGCCTATGTATAGGAAAGAACCCTTTGTAAAATCTCATCAAGACAAGCTAGGTGTTAGTCAAGAGACTAAAGTAACTCAGCAAATTGAGAGCTGAGCTAGCCCTGTGGCAGAAGGGACATTCTGAAGGTTAACTGGGTGCTGGCATACTAGTTAGAGACTGCAAAGGAGCTTCAAGACTGGACCTGGGGCTTTTAAAAAAATCACAGTCTAACTTAAAATTTCCTTGAGCAAAGGAAATCAGGCAATTGAAAAGTCCAAAAATAGCCATTCAGTTTAATTCAATTTATTAATCTTTATAGTGGACCAGACACACTGCTGGGTACTTTTATAGTATGTAGCATACTAGAAATAATGCTGTAACTAAGAACTAAAAACATGGGGTATTTCTTTTAAAAATTTTTTTTTATTTATGAAAGGGAAAGACTGACAAAAACCATAGGATGAGAGAGGTACAACTCCACACAATTCCCACCACCAGAACTCCATATCCCATCTGCTCCCCTCCTAGCTTTCTTATTCTTTATCCCTCTGGGAGTATGGACCCAAGGTCATTGTGGAATGCAGAAGGTGGAAGGTCTGGCTTCTATAATTGCTTCCCCACTGAACATGGGTGTTGACAGGTCGATCCATACTCCCAGCCTGTCTCTCTGTTTCCCTAGTGGGGCAGGGTTCTGGGGAATCGGAGCTCCAGAACTCGTTGGTGGGGTTATTTGTCCAGTGAAGTCCAGTTGGCATCATGGTAGCATCTGGAACCTGGTGTCTGAAAAAAGACTTAACATATAAAGCTAAATAAGTTGTTGACTAATCATGAACCTAAAGGCTGGAATAGTTTAGATGAAGAGTTGGGGGGTCTCTGTTTTGTAGGCCTATTTTAGTTCTATTCCAAAGGGCCCATGACTATACTCCTGTTTTTTTTTTTTTTATTTGTTTGTTTTTTTGTTTTTTTGAGCTTGACATCTGATATGCAGTTGGATCCAAGTTATTGTCTGGGGAGATGATGTCATAGTAGGAAAGAGGATCAGAAAGCTGGATCAGGGAAGAGAGTAGCTCCCAAATATGGGAACGGTGTATAAGTATTACTGACTGTAAACCCCATCTATTTGATGTGATCTGGGGCCCATATTAAATTTAGGAGCCTCTGTGACCTCTTCATCCCTATAGATCTGATCTCACATTCTGTGGTCATGAGTAATGGGGTATTTCATGGCCCATAGACATACATGGGACTCACTGGCAGTATATTACCTACAAGTTCATTGGACAATGACATTCAGTAATTGAGAGTGTAAGAATCAGGGGCCGGTCTATCCATTTGAAGCAGTGTTCATTTGTTTTCTATAACTATTGCTAGTTGGAAAACTGAATATATATATATATATATATATATATATATATATTCACAGAAAACAAATGTTACATTGTGCAAAGACCTGTATTTACTTATGGGGTGAAAACTGTACAAGCAGTGGGGCAATGTATCTCTTTCTCTCTCTTTCTCTATCTCTCTGTGTCCATTACCCTCTATCTAAGAGAAAAAGTGGCCACTGGTATCAGGGGAGTCGTGAAGGCACCAAGCCCCAGTAATAACTCTGCCAAAAAATAAATAAAAGAAATTGAATGTGTAATAAGATGGCAATAGCATAATAGTTATGCAAAAAGTCTCATGCTTCGGATTCCAAGGTTCCAGATTCAATCCTTTGCTCTGCTAAATAGAAAAAAAGAAAACTGTTTACACAAACACACACACACACACACACACACACACACACACACACACACACACACACACACACACACAAAATCTATGAGTACAAAGACCATTAATTTTCATTTAAATATCCTTATTGCTTTCTAGATTTACTTCATGTACTAGTGCTTTGATTCCTCACTTCATGGGAGTGCTCTATGCCAGATTTACTCTATTTTTCGCTTAGTTTCACTCAATGTCAAGTGATGGTGTATTTTCATCTGTAAACATAGAATGCTTGATAATCCTTGCTCATATTCTTCTCATTGTCTCTGTCTATATAACATAGCCCCAAACAAGACTCTTTCTCTCTCACTTCAGTTTGTCTTCAATTCCAATCATCCCTCCCTGCCACCATAGAAGTTATAAATAAACTAGCTTTTATCTTTGAGTATCTTGAGTATCACTGCAGTTTGCTATAATGTCACATTTCTGACATGCACCTGTAGAGAGGTAGAAACCAGGAGTGTAGGATGTAGCTCCTCTTTTGTCTCCCACACTTACTCTCAAAAGTCCCTTCAGGGTCATTTGTGGTCACCCGAAGGTTCCAGCTCAGAGTTTATTTGCAGGCTCTGTGCATTCATTCATCCTGGAATCTGTGGTGCTGTTGCCATAGGAACCATTCTTCCCACTGTCCTTCCTGCTTCTCTGATTAGTTCCTTTGGGTTATTTCACAGACTGCATTTTTTCTCTTTTTTAATGGCTCCACAACATGGCTACTACTCAAATCTTCTCAAATTATGGAACTGTCAGCCACTCCTACCAACTCCAGATTATACTCCACACTGTGTTTCCTGTTATGATAAACCTGAATCTGCACTTTCTTACTTAAAATAGCTGTTGTCCAAGGTTAAAACAGGAATCCTAGCCATGGTATAACCCCTATTCAGAGTCTGGTTTCCATTTTTCTCCTTCTCCTCCTCCTCCTCCTCCTCCTCCTCCTCCTCCTCCTCCTCCTCCTTCTTTCTTCTTCTCCTCCTCCTTTTTTTGTTATATTATTGGGGGAAATAATTAATTACAAGACAATTGTTGACACATGAGTACAGTCTCTGACCTTCTTATGCTTTGGTGCAAAACACCCTACCCTGTCCAAGCTTCACCCTGTGTTTCTCTTCTTTTGCCTTGCTTCTTAAATCCCACCTTTAAGCGAGATCATCTGACACTTATTCTTCTTCTGACTTATTTGCACATAATACAGTTCCTTTAAGTTTCATACAAGATATGGGGAAAGGAAAATATTTTATCATTTCTTATTTCATTTCTCCTTCCTACAAGTGTAGACTTAGCACCTCAGGACTCTAGTTCCATTCTAGTGTCTGTCCTCTTTCTGTGTGTTTAATCTCTTCATGTCTTTTCCCTGTCCATTCACCATGGGTGACTACAGTAGCTATATTAAGGGGAGACTGAAGGGAAGAAAGAAGGGAAGAAAGAAGACCTGTGTAACAGCCAGATTGCATCTTGGCATCCTTGGAGTCTTGGAGTCTCTGTGCATGTTCATAGTGGCTCATGCTATTAGATTACTGAGGCAGCCTCAGGGAATTTGCACAGAGTGCTCAGGAAACCAATAGAGGTAATTAAAAGCAATTAAAAGTAGTTTTTTTTAATGGAACCATGAAAAGAAATGGCACCATGAAAAACAAGTACTGGAGCAATTATTTAACTCAAAGTAGAAAAATCCTGAATGGGGAGGCCAGGTGGTGGCACACCTGGTTAAGTGCTCACATTACAGTGCGCAAGGACCCGGGTTCAAGCCCCTGGTCCCCACATGCAGGGGAAAAGCTTCACAAGTGGTGAAGCAGAGCTATAGGTATCTCTCTGTCTCTCTCCCTCTACCTCCCTCTACCTCTCTCAATTTCTCAACATCTCTATCCAATAATAAATAAATAAAAATTAAAAAGAAAAAAGAAAAGAGGAATCCTGAATGAAGTTGGGATGAGTTCTTTGAAGTGACTTATGCCATCTTCCATTAACATGGGGTAATAGAGTAAAACAGGTAGGATCTCTAGCTGCTATAAAAAGATCTTGCAGATATGTCATTGGCTCTGTAGAACAGTGTATTTATGAGAACCCCCAAGGTTTTTATAGTTGTAAAAATATGTTTTCTTTCATCTAGCCACTTTAGGTATGAAGTAGTCTAAATGAAGAGAAATGAATTAAGTGATTTAATGTCTATTTTTAATTTTTGAGGTGTTGTAACCTTGCATATGTATAGTTTCACCACTCCCATTTTTTAATTCAGCTACATAGAGACCAAGAGAAGGAGAGATATTACAGCACTGGAGCTTCTGGTGTGGCCACATATAAATGTAGTGCCAGGGTGCATGTCTGAGCTGGATGCTTGTCAAGCTGAGTTGTCACCACATGGTATCTTTCTTTCTTTCTTTCTTTCTTTCTTTCTTTCTTTCTTTCTTTCTTTCTTCCTTCATTCCTTCCTTCCTCCCTCCCTCCCCCCCTCTCTCTTTCTTTCTTTCTTTCTTTCTTTCATTTATCTTACTGCCAATGGGTGTTTCTCTCTCTCTCTCTCTGACTCTGTCTCTCTAAATGTCTCTCCATTTCTTTCTATTTCTGTTTCTTATTTCTCTTTGCTTTCTTCTCCTGCTCTTCATACTATTCAGCACGTTTGCCTTGGTCTCCTAACAGGAGAAGGAAAAGATTTTCAGCAGTGACCCAAACAATTACTATTATCTCCAATTCACTGTCTCTTTTGATGGGTATTGCACATATTTGTTATTAAAGGAAACTTTTTGTAATCATGAGAGGAGAGAAAAGCTTTAGGATCACTTGGTTCCACAATATTATTTGCTGAGATCTTCCTTCTACATTATCCTTTCATTTGATATTTTTTGTTTGTTTGTTTGTTTTTTAAAGTCTACTTGCCCTCTGTGACTTGTGTGAGCAGTCCGTTTTCCTATAGAAATATCAAGTTCCTTTTGTTAGCTGCCAGGAGACCAGGGCAAGTGTTGGACAGGAATCAGAAGCACTACTGTGAGGAACGAGGAGTGCCCCAGGGTGCTACTCCTCATCTCTGCGTGATATCTTTGCAGGTTCCTTTGCCACCATTGAATTTATGAGATGGTAGTTAGCTATAGGATCTATCCATTTCCATGTGGATTCTTTTATTGATGCTTTGCCTTTATTTTTTAAATATTTTATTTATTTATTGCCTAGAAAGAGATTTTGTGAGGGAAGGAGATAGATAGCTAGATAGAGAGATGGATGATGGATGGATAGATGGATGGATGGATGGATATATAGATAGGTAGATAGATGGATGATAGATGGATAGATAGATAGATAGATAGATAGATAGGGATATGCAGCAGTTTCACCACTCCATAAGCTTTTGCCTTGCAGATGGAGAACAGGGTGGGGTGGGGCTTGAACCTAATCCTTGCTCCTGGTAATGTGTATGCTCAACTGGGTGTTTCACTGCCTGGTACCTGATGCTTTGTCTTTCTTTCTTAAAGTTCATATTTAGGGCTGGGAAGACAGCATAATTGTTATGCAAAGACATTCATACCAGAGAGTCCCAGGTCCCAGGTTCAATTCCAAGCACCACCATAAGCTAGAGCTGTGTAGTACTCTGGTTTTCCTCTGTATCTCTCTCTCATTAAGTTAAAATAACTAAGATGTATTTTTTATTTTATTTTTTGCTTATAAAAAGGAAACATTGACAAAACCATAGGATAAGAGGGGTACAACTCCACACAATTCCCACCACCAGATCTCCATATCCCATCCCATCCCCTGATAGCTTTCCTTTTCTTTATCCCTCTGGGAGCATGGACCCAAGGTCTTGTGGGATGCAGAAGGTGGAAGGTCTGGCTTCTGTAATTGCTTCCCTGCTGAACATGGGTGTTGACAGTTCGATCCATACCCCCAGCCTGCCTCTCTCTTTCCCTACTGGGGTGGGGCTCTGAGGAAGTGGAGCTCCAAAACACATTGGTGGGGTTGTCTGTCCAGGGAAGTCTGGTCAGCATCCTGCTAGCATCTGGAACCTGGTGGCTGAAAAGAGAGTTAATATACAAAGCCAAACAAATTGTTGACCAATCATGAACCTAAAGACTGGAATAGTGCAGATGAAGAGTTGAGAGGTCCTCCATTTTGTAGGTAGCTAGTAGGCATATTTTAGTTATATTCCAAAGGGCCTGTGGCTATACTAGGTTTTTTTGTTTCCCTGAGCCTGAAATCTGATATGCAGGTGGATCCAAGTTACTGCTTGGGGAGATGATGTCATGGCTGGAAAAGGTCCAGAAAGCTGGATCAGGGAAGAGAGTAGCTCCCTAATATGGGAAGCTAGAGCTATGTAGTGCTCTGGTTTTCCTCTATATATCTCTCTCATTAAATTAAAATAAATAAAATGTGTTTTTAAAAAAAGAACAGTGATTGGGGCTGGATGTTGGTGCACCAGCTAAGTGAACATATTGCCAAGTTCAAGGACCTTGGTTAAAATCCCAACTCCCCATCTGCAGGGGGTCTGCTTCAGGAGTGGTGAAGCAGGTCTGTGGGTGTCTTTCTTACCTTCTCTCTATTTCCCCATCCTCTCTCAATTTGCCTCTATCTAATTAAAAAAAAGAAAAGAAAAAAAAAACGGCCACTGAGAGCAGTGGATTTGTAGTGCCTGTACTGAGTCCCAGCAATAACCGTTATGGCAAAGAGAAAGAAAGAAAGAAAGAAAGAAAGAAAGAAAGAAAGAAAGAAAGAAAGAAAGAAAGAAAGGAAGGAAGGAAGAAAGAAGGAGGAAGGAAGAAAAGGAAGGAAAGAAGGAAGGAAGAAAGGAAGAAGGAAAGAGAGAAAGAAAAGGAGGGAGAAAGGAAGGGAGAGATGATTTAAAATAAAATGAATTCATGTTTAATTTTCAGTCTTCATTGGCCTGTAAATTCTTGGATAGATGCAACTAGCATTTTCCCTCTAGCATGCTGTCACTTGGCAAGCCAGGGGACCCTGTCACCTGCCAGTGGAATCCCCATAGCACTGAATGACAGATAGGAAATGGCTGTTACTTGTGAGAAAGTCATATGTCTGTGTCAGCATAACTATTTTTTCTTTTTCTCCTAAGAAGGTATCATACCACATCCGTGACTTTTTTTTTTTTAATCTGGTGTTTATTAGACTTTACCCCTTCAGCATTTTCAGAAGATGCTAGATAATTTCATTTTGGTTTTTTTTCTCCTTCTCTTCTTCCTCCTCCTCCTCCTCCTTCTTCTTACTATTGTTGTGACCCAGCAATAGTTAGTGCCCAAACTCAAACCAAACTAGAAACTCTGATGAGAAGAGTGAAAGTGATACTTCTCTTGAAAGGTGTGAAAAGGGATTTAAGATAAAAGAAATGAGCAGTGACCACTCTTAAGTGAGACATGTAGCTGTCAGGTTATAAATGCCCACTCTTCCTACTATTTCTTTCTTTCATTCATTCATTTTTTTACACTATCTTTATTTACTATCTTTTGAATCTGTATAATAAACTCAGTCAGTGCCTCATCATGTAAATAATGCTAATTTTGATGAGTTTTTGCTTCATTGTTGGATATATGTTGAACCTGTATATTTTGCTTGGGATCACTATATTGCCTATTTAATTAACTTCCTATACATACCATGTAAATGTGTTATCTTTACAGAGATAAAAGCAAAGTTTTTATTTTATTTTGTCAAATAAAACAATAAGTAACTAAGATTATTTGAACTTGAACTCCAGTTTCCTTTCCATTGTGCTTTAACTATTCAATTATACAGGTTGTTTTGAATTAAAACTGTATATTTTACTACATTGAATAACAATTACATATCTAGATGTTCATTGAAATATGGGGACTTTCTTATACACATTGCATAATTCACAGATTTATAATTTATATAAAATTAAAATGGAAAAATCAGTAGATATTGAATATCTTTGCATGTAGAAAACAAAAAGTTGAGTTCCTTTTTTTTAAAAATTTATTTATTTAAGAAGGAGACATTAACAAAACCACAGGATAGGAGGGGTACAACTCCACACAATTCCCACCACCCGGTCTCCATATCCCATCCCTTCCCCTAATAGCTTTCCCATTCTCTATCCCTCTGGGAGTATGGACCCAGGGTTGCAGAAGGTGGAAGATCTGGCTTCTGTAATTGCTTCCCAGCTGAACATGGGCATTGACTGGTCGATCCATACTCCCAGTCTGCCTCTCTCTTTCCCTAGTAGGGTGGGGCTCTGGGGAAGTGGGGCTCCAGGACACATCGGTGGGGTCTTCATTCCAGGGAAGTCTGGTCAGCATCTTGCTGACATCTGGAACCTGGTGGCTGAAAAGAGAGTTAACATACAAAGCCAAACAAATTGTTGAACAATCATGGACCTAATGGATGGAATAGTGCAGATGAAGTGTTGGGGGGGGGGGTAATCTCTGCAGACTCTTGTGTACTTCTGCTTTTAGGTTTATATTTTTCCCTGGCTTATGGACATGTGTGAACATATGCTGTATCTCAGGGGACCTGGTCTATATCTAGGTTTGGGGACTTTATTGGGGAGTGGACCACCTGGAATGGAATTAGAGAATACTATGAAAGGAACGGTCTCACCTGAGTGAGGAAGCTGAAGGGTTGTCTTTCCACACCTGAAGTCTCTGGACACAGTCTGAAGTGAAGCATACTGGGGTGTCATTCATTGCGTTGATTAGGTTGTGATCGGCAGATGCAATATTATTTGATATGAATTGAGAGCAGCATGCAGAAAAGTGGGCCCCACCCTAAGGTTCCAGGACTGGGGGAAATAATGGGCTCTATAGTGGAAATGTGAGGTTCCTGCTGTCTTAGGGTTCAAGAAGACAATGGATAGTTATTGTTATCATCACATTATTGGGTAATTGGGTTAACTCTGAAAAGTCCCTTTGTTAGGGTTTGCTGTATATTACCTGGCATCTTGTATATAGGGGTGCCACTGGTTGCTTCTGTTCTCCCTGGTCTAGGCTTTTGAGAGACTCAACATATCAAAGACTCAGCCTGTGTATTAAAAAGACTCAGTCTGTGTTTTAAAAACTCTAGACATATGATCAATTTTCAAAATGTCCTTTGAATAGTCTCTACCTCAGTTTGAGACTGTAATTCTCATTCATAAAAATATAGATATTCCTTGTGCTTCGAGCCACGTGTGCTTAACCCGAAGCACAAGGGCCAGCGTAAAGATCCCAGTTCAAGCCCCAGCTCCCCACCTGCAGGGGAATCCCTTCACAGGTGATGAAGCAGGTCTGCAGGTGTCTATCTTTATCTCCCCCTCTCTGTCTTCCCCTCCTCTCTCCATTTCTCCATTCCTATCTTAACAATGACAACATCAATAACAGCAACAATAATAACTACAACAACAATAAAATTAAAAAAGAGAGTGATTGTACTCAGAAAGGAAAAAAAGGCAGGGCCATAAAAGGAGGAAGGGGGAGGGCAAAAAGATAGACAGACAGATAGATATACAAATAATAGCCAACCCATATCTGTGACCTTAAGAAAATCACTATAGTTTCCAGTGGAGGGAATGGGGATACAGAACTCTGGGAGCAGTGTGGAAAAAAAAATGTAGGTATTCCTAAGTGCTGTATTTGCATGTCACTCTTAAATGTTTTTTTTTTATTATTTTTTAATTTATTTATTTAAAAAAGGAGACATTGGGTACAACTCTACACAATTCCCACCACCACATCTCCATATCCCATCCCTCCCCTGATTGATTTCCTATTCTTTATCCCTCCCCAAGGGCCTTTTTAGTTTTTAAAAATATTTTATTTACTTCATAGAGACAGAGAAAGTGAGAGGGATGGGGGAGATGGAGAGAGAGAGAAAGACATTTGCAGCCCTGCTTCACTACTTGTAAAGCTTCCCTCCCACAGGTGGTGACCAGGGGCTTGACCCTGGTCCTTGTACATTGTAGCACATATGCTCAACCAGTGCACCACCACTTGACCCTTTTAATGTCATATGTTTTGTGTATATCTTTTTTAATTTTTTATATTTTTATATTACAGAATTACACGTTGACAAGGGTTTGAATCCACACCATTCCCATCACCAGAGTTCTGAATCTTCACTCTCCCCACTGCAATCCACCACAGTTCCCCTAAAATTTTAGGCAACCATCTTCTTTACAACTATCTGTCCACATGTATACAGAGTTGCTCCTTCTTTTTCTGATTCAATCCTCTCTTCCCTCTTCCCCTCCAAGCCACTCCTTACATCATAGCTACCTCCATATGTCCCTCTCCTTTTCCTCCTCTCTCTCTGGGTGCTGATGGAGCTGGAGTGCAGAACTCTCTTGTCTTCATCCTATCACTTCTCCCCTGCTGGTAGTATGGATCAAGGTTGTCTATGGGGAGCAGAAGGTAGGAGTTCTGGCTTCTGTAGCTGATTCTCCGCTGAGCATGGGCATTGACAGGTCGATCCATATCCCTAGCCTGTGTCTATCTTTCCCTAGTGGACCAGAGCACTAGAGAGGTGAGGGTCCAGGACACATTGGTGAGGTCATCTTCCCAGAGTAGTCGGGGTGGAGTCATGGTAGCATCTGAAGCCTGGTGTCTGGACAGTGGTATGACCTTAGGCTGTGGATTTTTTTTAGCTGTAGATTATGTGTCCAATTTGATCTCTTGTTGTGTTTAATAGTATCGGGGAGAGTGAAGGTCTGATTGCAGCTACTCCATAAACCACACCTCCTGGAAGTCTGTATATATCTTTAATCCTGCATTTATAAGCTGTCCACTGTGAGAAGACAGTTAGGAGGAGCCATTACTTGGCTACTAGGATGAGTAAAGTTGCAGAGGTATGGCAAAACAACAATGGACATTGTAGTGAGTATTTACTCAGGGTCTGACAGTGTTACTTCCTTTATAAGAAATGATTTTCCTTAGTTGCAAAATAGTTATATTGAAGTGATCTCAAGTTCCAGTATAAAAATATGAAAACCGAAATAAAGATGAGTTAAATTTTTCCTCAGTCATCCAGAGCTGATCAGCTGCAGAGCAAGGATTTGAACCTAGGTCTTCATACATCTGCATATAATAAGGATAGGTACAATGCCAATTTTATTAGGAGATTGTATTGATTGAAAGAAACCAGACCTGTGTAATTGCTGAGTTTCATACCAGCATAGCTACAGGATCTGTGCTCTGTGGTTCATGTTACTAGGTCACTCTGAAGTGGGCTTGAAGGATTGACAGAGAGTGCTCAGGAAGACAAGTGTTAAAATAAAATTTAAACCATGAAAAACAGGTAAAAGAACGATCATTTAACCAAGAAGAGAAAACTCCTGAGAGGAGAGAGAAGAATAAAGTGTTTCCTAAAATGTAGCCTCACTGTCTTTCATTAATACTGAGCAGAAAACACAGCATAGCAGGTAGGGTTTCTGTTAGGCATCTCCCAGGTGTGTGGCAGGCTTCTAGAATAGTTTACTCATAAAAGTCTCTGATTTTTAAAGATATAAAAATCTATATTTTTCTAGTAAGCTTAGTTATGGTGTGTAGGAGTCTGAATTAAGTGATATAGGCTGTCTTTTTTTTTTAATTTTTTTTTAATTTTTGCCCTACACAGTTCACTATAATTCCTGCAGGGACCTCAAATTTGAAAAGTAAAGGAAATAAAAATATCTTTCTAGACATCCACAAAGTATATACTAACATTGATATTAAAATTAACTTTAAAATATTTTGATTTATTTTTAATTTTTTATTCATTTTTGGGACAGAGACAGAAATTGAGAGGAAAGGAAAAGATAGGAAGAGAGACAGAGAGACACCAGCAGCCCTGTTTCACTACTCCTGAAGCTTCTTCCCCACTGCGAGTGAGGACTGGGGGCTTGAATCTGGGTTCTTGTGTCTGCTCTATCAGCTGCACCACTGCCTAGTCCCTAAAGTTATCTTATATGAAAGTATTGTTTCTTCAGTCCTTTCAGGATAGGACTCACAAATGAATCACTGAATCAACTTAGAGCAGGACTAAAGAACTATTCTTGTCTGACTTGGCTGTGGGGACTAGATTGTCTCAGTCAGTATTTGTTTATGGGGGCCTATAACTGTGGCTTCTTATTTTTAGGCTTTTCATGTAGCATGAAAAGCAAAACCTTCCCAATAGTTTTAAAGAGATCCAACCTTTCACGGCTCTATTAAACTACCAGGTAGAACTTAAAAGAAATAACTGATTTTAATTTGCCTTTATTTATTACACTAGTCACATTTTTTTTTTTTTTTAGTGAATCTTCAAGGTAAGTAGTCACATTCACTTCAGTATATTTCTAGCATTTCTGCACAATGGAAAACAGGAATGTAGTAGTTGTTGGTGATTCTGAAAATTATATATATAAACAAAAAAATAATGGTATTTTTTTTGGCTCTGAAAGAGTTGAGTAAATAGTTAAAATCAAATCTTGCATCTGTTTGCCTTAAGGAATCATTCCCACATCCAATTCTGTTGTACTCAGTAGCCTCTGAAAAGTAATCTGTTCCCTGTGTGCTTTCCCATCTGGTCAGTGAAGCTGATCATACTGACCAACTAACCATCACAACATTCTTCTGAGGTTAAGAAAAGAATGTCCATTAAGGTCCAGCAAGAAAGCTTACCTGGATAATGTATCTGCTTTGTCATGCACATAACCTAGGTTCAAGCCTGCCCCCCACCAGACTGGAGGAAGTTTCAGTGCTATGGTGTCTATTCCCCTCTCCCTTTGTGTCTCAGTCTTTCACTTTCTATCTGAAAGCTTGCAGCAGCAAAGTCTCAATGATAACAATTAAAAAAAAGAATGTCCATGGAATATGGTAGATACTTAGAAGTTACTATCTCATATTAGTAGAGTGTAAAGATTAGGAGGAGTGAAAACATTCTTTTTTGTGTAGCTTTCTTTCTATTTTTTTTTTATTTAAGAAAGGAGACATTAACAAAACCATAGAATAAGAGGGATACAATTCCGCACAATTCCCATAACCCGATCTCCACATCCCGCCTCCCCCCTCCCCTGATAGCCTTCCCATTCTCTGTCTCCCTGGGAGTATGGATCCAAGGTCATTGTGGGTTGCAAAGGGTGGAAGGTCTGGCTTCTGTAATTGCTTCCCCGCTGAACATGGGCATTGACTGGTTGATCCATACTCCCTGTCTGTCTCTCTCTTTCCCTAGTAGGGTGGGGCTCTGAGGAAGTGAAGCTCCAGTACACATTGATGGGGTCGTCTATCCAGGGAAGTCTGGTCAGCATCTCGCTGGCATCCAGAACTTGGTGGCTGAAAAGAGAGTTAACATACAAAGCCAAACAAATTGTTGAACAATCATGGACCTAAAGACTGTAATAGTGCAGATGAAGTGTTGAGGGTATTCCCTGCATGCTCTTGTGTACTTCTGCTTTCAGGTATATATTTTTCCCCTAGATTATGGGTACAGGTGAACCTATGCTCTATCTCAGGGGACCTGGACTATACCTAGGTTTGGGGACTTTACTGGGGAGTGGAACACCTGGAATGGAATTAGAGAATACTATGAAAGGAAAGGTCTCACCCGAGTGATGAAGCTGAAGGGTTGTCATTCCACACCTGAAGTCTCTGGACACAGTCTGAAGTGAAGCATGCTGGGGTGGCACTTGTTGTGTGATTAGGTTGTAATCGGCGATGCAATGTTATTTGATTTGAATTGAGAGCAGCATGCAGAAAAGTGGGCCCCACCCTAAGGTTCCAGGACTGGGGGAAATATAGGCTCTATAGTGGAAATGTGAGGTTCCTGTTGACTTAGGGTTCAAGAAGACAATGGATAGTTATTGTTATCATCACATTATTTGGTGATAGGGTTTGGGGTATAGTACCCAGCATCTTATATATAGCTGTGGTATCGGTTGCTTCTGTTCTCCCTGGTCTAGGCTTTTGGGAGAGAACATATCAAACACAGCCTACATATTTAAAAGACTCAGTCTGTGTTTTAAGAAGTTCTAGACACATCATCAGTTTTTCACCTCTCATTAAATAGTGGTTTATATAATGTTTACACTTTAATAGGATTGTACATAAACACCACTCCCTTCTTTCTTTCTTTCTTTTTTTCTTTTTTCTTTTACCAGAGTACTGCTCAGCTCTGGCTTATGGTGGTGCGGGGGATTGAACCTGGGACTTTGGAGCCTCAAGTACGAGAACCTCTTTGCATAACCATTATGCTATCTACACCCGCTATTCTTTCCTTTAAAAAAAAATTATTTATCTATAAATGAAAAAGGAGTCGACAAGGACCAGCATTAGGATCCTGGTTCGAGCCCTCAGCTCACCACCTGCAGGGGAGTCACTTCACAGGTGGTGAAGCAGGTCTGTAGGTGTCTATCTTTCTCTCCTCCTCTCTGTCTTCCCCTCCTCTCGATTTCTCTCTGTCCTATCCAACAACAACAACATCAATAACTACAGCAATAAAACAACAAGGGCAAAAAAAGGAAACAAACAAACAAACAAATAAATAAAAGAAAAAGGAGTAGAGAGAGAAAGAACTAGACATCACTCTGGTACATATGCTGCTGGGGATTGAACTTGGGACCTCATGCTTGAGAGTCCAGTGCTTTATCCACTGCAACACCTCCTGAACCACAACTAAAGGCAATTTCAGAATTCTCTACAGTAATGTTCTAGGCAACTGCAGCTTATCTGTCAGACTATGCAGAGTATGGAGCTCCAGCTGCACAATAGGTTAGTGTGCGGTACTTACATAGACTATGCAGAGTAAGGGGTGATCAAAGCCTTGGCAATTTCTGATCAACTCCGACTCTTCAAATCTGAAATCTACTCTGTGTGTGTTTATATGCATATATATGTGCATACATTTATATGCAACAACTAATGTTGTTTAGGTTATTATTTTGTTGTCATAGGAACAAAATCCCCAAAGGTATAAGTTTCCACATCTGTTTTTTTCTTTCACTGTTTTTTTCTATATTTTTAAAGTCTGTCTGCATTCATTGTGCTTTCATATTATTTTTTCATATTATTTCTTCCTGATTAATTCATTAATTTACTTATTAATTATGCATTCTTCAGAGTGAAATAAATCAGATCAGAAAAAGGAAAATACTCTCATCTGACTAATATATGGAATGTGAAAAAAAAAAAATAAGAAAGGACCCTGAACTCACAGATGAAGAGAAGAGAGAAGTGATTGCTGGACGAAATGAGGGTGGTTGACAGAATGGATAAAGATGGCCACTTGATACACATCCCTAGTTGTAAAAAAATCAACTTGGGGGCTGGGTGGCAGTGCACCAGGTTAAGTGCAGATAGTACTAAGCGCAAGGACCTGTGCAAGGATCCAGGTTTGAGCCCCCAGCTCCCCATCTATAGGGGGAACGCTTCGCAAGCGGTGAAGCAGGTCTGCCGGTGTCTGTCTATCTTTCTCTCTCCCCTCTCTGTGTTCCCCTCCTCTCTCATTTCTCTCTGTCCTAGTCTATGGAGGAAAAAAAATGCTTCCAGGAGCAGTGGATTTGTAGTGCTAGCACTGAGCCTTAGCGATAACTCTGGAGGCAAAAACAAACAAACAACAACAACAACAACAAAAATCAAGGGAGTCAGGCAGTAGCGCAGCTGGTTAATCGCATGTGGCCCAAGTGCAAGGACTGGCATAAGGATCCTGGTTCGAGCCCCCGGCTCCCCACCTGCAGGGGGAGTCGCTTCACAGGTGGTAAAGCAGGTCTGCAGGTGTCTTTCTCTCCCCCTCTCCTACTTCCCCTCCTTTCTCCATTTCTGTCTGTCCTATCTAACAATGACAACATCAATAACAACAACAATAATAACTACAACAACAATAAAAAAACAACAAAAGGGAAAAATATATAAGAACAATCAAACTCTCATAATATGATGATCAGCATGGTGATCATATGTAGATGATGCCCAGCGCTCACTGTATCCATTTCTTTTTCCCTACCTATGACTCAACCCACTGCACTCTAATATTTGTCTTTACTTAACCACTGAAATGTTCTTGCTGAGATCGACAATGACACTGTTATGCTTAGCAGTTATTTCAGTTCTTAATTTTTCACTTCATCTGTCCATTTCATTCTATCGATCATCCCTCTCTCCTAATTCTTAGATACCATTTTATTGAATTCTTGCTGTGTCTCATGACAGTGTTCCTCCTGTCTCTGAAGCAGCCCTCAGCACAGTGTGGCTCTTTGTCTCTCCTCCAGCACACGCTTACTAAGTGTGTCTCTGCTCTTCCAGGTGTGTCCCAAGTAATCTCAGAAAGGGCTCCTTTGCTAGTCCTCCTTTTATGGTTCTAAAACACAGTTCTTGCATTTTTTTTTTCTGTTCTTAGGCAGTTGGTAATAAAGAAAAGACACTCTCCTCTCAAAGTCCCAAATAATTGAAAATAATATGAAGTGAATCACCTTACTTATAATTATGATTGTTATTATTTTTATTATTTTTATTATTATCATCATTATTATTAAAAGACTTCAAAACAAACCAGAGCAGTCTGGATGAGATTATGGTAGCTGTCTGTGTTCCACTTTAAATGTAAGCTAGACCAGACATTGTTCATGTTTACAACTTCCTTTCACTGGGAGTCTCTAGTTTAAATAGATTTTGGTTTTGTTATAAGCTTATGCCACTGTATGCTCTGTTTACTTTTAAAAAATTTCTTTCTTTAATGTTTTATTAATTTTATTGAGAGAAAGAAACATAATGAAAGAGTGAGAGCAGAGCAGTGATCTGCTCAGTGGTGCTGAGGACTGAAACTTCTTGAACCTCAGGCATGACAATCTTTTTGCATAACTATAGTGCTATTTCCCCAGCCTGTGCTCTGTTTTTTTTTTTTTTTAAGACTTGTTTATTTAATGAGAGAAGATGGGAGGGGCTAGGGCACCAGTCTGGCAATTGCTGCCCCTGGGATTGAACTCAGGACCTCTTTCATGCACATGTGCTCAATCACTGAGTCACTTCTGGGACTGCAGCTGTGCGGTTTTTAAACTGGTGACTCTTAAGCAGGTGATTCTTTTATGTTTTCAGTATTTCCTGTATGCTTAACATATAGAATGCAGGGAATGGCCAGCTAAACAGCCAGAGTAGCCTTTAGCTGTCTCTTGATGACAGTATCATCCTGGTTTTTCTGAACCTAAGCTACTGAGCACCCAACTGAGTGAGTGAATGAGCCATTCTTTATTGAGTCTGGAGGCTCTAAAGTGAGAGCCTGAGCTTTGAGCATTCCTGCTCTAGTCAGCCATATTTAATGGGGTCATTTGATGTGTATAGTTCTTAGAATGCTTGTGATTATGAAAGTATATTCTGTATCGTACATCATTGTCTGGGAAGTCCAAGCCATTATTTCCATGAGAGTCTGAGCAGGTTGACCCTGAGCCCTTTCTTAAGAAAGGTGGTAGGCTGGTCCCTCCTGACCTCATGAACTGATGATGGATGGGCTTTTCCAGACTGGAAACCTTCCTGCACATGCTTCCTCATTCCCTTTGAACAAAGGCCATGAATTACCATGAATGGCCAACCAAAACCCAACGCAAATATCTTGGCTTTGCTCAACTGGCCCCTTCCCCCCTTTCCCTGAGGTGCTTGTAATTCACTCTTAGAGAAAAAAGTCTACCTGTGTATTGTGAGCTCATGACCAGACCTTATATGGTAACTTTCCAGTTGTGATCAAATACTTGATAGGTCAAGATTTAACTCTGTATTGTATATGGATTAATGATTACCGTAACCTTTCTCAAACCCTTGGGTATATCTACTTGCTTATATCCCTCAATAAACAAGTCATCTCTCTGAAGGTTCTCCTGGAGGAGGAAGTCCTGTGATTGATTCCTAGGACCCCCAAGGGCCGCCCCAGTCTCTGATGCCAGTGGCCAGGGAGATGGAGAGCCTGGGACAATGACCCACACAGCATATACTACTTTTTAGTGTCCTCTTCATTATTAGCTCTTGAGACCCATTGTGGCTCAATGTGGCTATTTTCATTGCAGATTGTTTCAGATTGCCTTCCAGACCACCAGTTAAAGGAATAGTTCCCAAATCTAACTATGTATTACCATCAGCAGTTTTTATTTCATTTACAATTGAATGTGATTTTTATTAGTGATTTAATAATGGTTTACATGATTATAAGATTATGGGGGTCTAGTTCCACACAGCATCCACCAACCACCACAGTCTGTGCTTCTACTCCAGTGATAACCACCACATTTCTCACAAAGTCTTGGAGATAGTTTGACTCTTCCTCTTCCCTCTCCGCTACCCTTTCCCTTTTCCTTCTCCAGTTTATCAGTTTCAATTTTATATATTCCACATGTGAGTAAAATCATCTGACAGTTGTCTTTCACCTCTTTACTTACTAGCACCACAAGTTAAAAATAAGAATGTCAGTCGATGCACCCATACTAGCTAGTGTTAGAGAGCATGTGTTACAGTGCACGAGGACCCATGTTCAAGCCCCTGGTCCCCACCTATGAGAGAAAACTTCATGAGTGGTGAAGCAGTGCTGCAGATATCTCTTTCTTTCCTCTTCTCTCTCTTCCCTCTCAAGTTCTGTTTCTATCAAAAATACATACAGAAAAATTTTAAAAATATTCAGACAAACAAACAACAATCTGAGAGGTGGCAAAATGGATAAAGCACTGGACCCTCAAGCATGAAGTTTCATGTTTGATTACTGGTATTTTGTGTGCCAGAGTGATGCTTTGGTCTTCTCTCTCTCTCATTAATGAATAAATAAATATTTATTTCCTTTATTTTAATTTTATTTGATAGAACAAAGAGGGGGAAGACAAAGAGGAAGAGAGGCAGAGAGACACTTGCAGCACTGCTTCACCATTCATGAAGCTCCTCCCCCATAAGTGGGGACTGGGGGGTTTGAAATTGGTTACTTGCTCATGGTAGCACTTAACCATATGCACTTAACAAGATGCGTATGGTTCCAAGAAGTAAAACTTTAAAAGAATGTCCAACTAGGTATTGAAGTGAAGACTTTTTTCCCTTAAACTGTTTTATTACAGTCATGTTATTAAGACATCTACAAAGTAACCATGTAATTAGGATACTGTATCAGTCATTAAAAAAGAAGAAAACACTACAGTCTGAAGAGATTTATAAATGACTAAAATATATAAACTGTGACAACAGACAGCTTGAAATGGAGTTATTTTTTCTTTCAAAAATACTGTTTTATTTTAAACAAACAAAATAAGGCAAATGAAATGCAGTGCTGTAAATGTATGTAACTGTGAAAATATTAAAGGAAAGCAGTCTTAAATTAATGACTATTAGCACAACAGACTCCATTTTAACAGCCTTTGCCATGACATGCCTGCTCCCTTTCCTAGCTTTAACCAACAACTCCTTCTAAGAAGTACTAGTGCAGCCTAACTAATCCTTGTATAATTTTTTTTACTTCAAAAATTACAGCCTACAGAGGAATTAACACCTTGTCCATCTAGATATAACAGTGGCAACCATTCTTCACATGTACTTCTCTCAGAATAAGTCTCCTTGGCTGGGAGGATAAAGTTTATGCTATAGAGCCTTTTTCTCCATAGCCACAAATCCCCTGCTACCCTTCTTCTCCCACCCCCCACACTGGCATTCAACTTTCCCACCCCCCACTAAAAAGTGCAGTTCATGGTACCTTTATAGAAAAATGTTTCTTTTTTATTTTTCTTATTATTGGATAGAGACAGAGAAACTGAGAAGGGAAGGGGAGATAAAGAGGGGTAAAGAGACAGAGAGACACCTGCAACCCTGCTTTACCACTCGTGAAGCTTTCCCCTGCAGGTGGGGACCAAGGGCTTGAACCTGCGTCCTTGTGCGCTGTAATGTGAGCGCTTAACCTGGTGCACCACCACCTGGCCCCAGAAAATGGCTTTAATGAGTGTTTCATTGAATGCTTTTCAGAAGCCCCTCTGAACACCAGATATATAATCAGTTGACTCTACATAAGGAGCCTGTTCTGGATAATGTGGGTGAACCCTTTCAGTCAACTCAAAGACTTAGAAAAAAAGATAAAACAAACAAGAAGACTTTCTGGAGATAGAAGACATACTTCCCAGGGACTGTGAACATCAGTTCCTTCCCAAGAAATTCGAGTCTGCCAGACATCCCTATAGGGACTTGCCAGTACTTGCAATATAGAAGCCACGTCCTTTCAAACAGCCTTTTGAATTATGTATGGATGCATATGTGTCCATCTCTCTCTGCTATTCTAGCTCTTCTCTTTGCCTGTACATGTGTGTATGTATCTCTCCTCTTCTGTCATTTCTGTCTCCTACATCTCACTGTCTCCTGCAGGTTCTATTTCTCTAGATATTTCTGCCATAGCTTCAGAAATGGAAAACAGGGTGCTGGGAAGACAGCATAGTGGTTATGCAAAAGACTTTCATGCCTGAGGTTGGTCAGTCTGTCTATCTATTTCTCTATCTCTCTTAAAGCATTATGAAAACAGAATAATAAAAGAAAAAGCAATGGAAAACAACTTGAAGATATCAAGTACATAAGATCCAGGCAGGTATTAGGACTGAGGCCTGGGGTTTATTATTCTATTGCTGCAATTTCAGAAAGTGCTATTGTTTTGTTTTTAGACAGAGAAGCGGAGAGGAAGAAAGAGAGAGTGAAAGAGACCACAACATTCAAGCTTCCTTCAGTGTGGTGGGGACTGGACTTGAACCTAGGATGCATACATAACAAAGAAACAAACTATCCAAGGAAGCTATTTCAATAAATAACCCCAATGAGTGCTTCATCCCACACTTCAGTGGGGTTGGTGGTTTTTAGTAGTTGTACAACCTCTCATCCCCGTTTTCGGTGTCTGTAAGGCATTCTCCCTCAACCTAAGTCCTTTTCCAACATTGTATACCAGGAGTCCAGGCCCGTCCACCCCATCCCTTTCATTCTTTCCCCAGAGCCCTTTGCTTTGGTGTAGTTCTGAAAGTGTTTTATCACCATCATTACCATCATAGTTTATTTGCTAGTGACAGCTTCCACAGGGGACTCCATTGCTTTGTTTCAATGTCTTTTCTAATTTGCAAAGACCATGCCATAGTCATCTTTGCATCCCCAGCACTTAACATAGCTCCAGGCTGAGAGGGAGCTCAATCAATAATAATGAAAAAATGATTAAATATCTGATCCCCTCCCTAAATTGCAGATTAAGTCTGGAAGATAGCACCAATGGCTGTTCTTCAAGGACTGGGGATATGCCTTGTCTTAAATGCCAAAAGAGAAATTCACAGACAGACAGACACCTAATTCCTACCCAAGATCTATGCTTTCAGTCTCCATAGAGGATAAAATACTTGTCAAGTGGATCTGAGTTAACAGTGTAGAAATCTCTGACATTCTATCTTGGTATTGTGAATGCTTCACAAACTCTGGGGAATGACTTGGGGCTGCTTCATTTGAACATTTTATTAGCAAGTTCACATTCTTCCTGCATTCATTAGCAAGGAAATCCATCACCCCTTTGATGCCCCCCCCCCACACACACACACAATCATTTGTAAACTTGATGCCTTACCTGGCCCAGCATGCCACCATTGAGACTCTTTCAAACTCCAGCCACAGAGATCACTGCACCATCTAATTATTACTTTTCTCTTTCATGGGTGTCTTGCTATGAGCACAGTATTGAAACTTGTGTCTTTGTAACTGTATAAACTCCTGTTCACTGAGCCAGCTATTTAGCCCTTCTGGGCCCAGACTCTGCAGAGTTGGTGTGGCACCCTTTTCCCCCAGAGTTACTGGGCTTACTGCAGGATTCATGGTCATAATAGCACTGGAAATAACTCTCCTACTGATACTCCTCAGTAGAGAATTCCAAGTCAGAAGTTTGCCACCCAGTTTCCTCACAATTTTGAGAGACCTCATCATTCTTAGTCAGGTTCTCAAAAAGCCTCTGATCCTAGCCATCCATCCTAGCCTCGCCAGTGACAAGGTATGGCTGCCACAGACTTGGGGAGCTTTGCTAAAGTCACATGCCCTCTCATTCTCCTTCCCCACCTTGTCTTATTTGTTTATTTATTTATTTATTTTTTTATTGGGAGTTAATGGTTACAGTACAGTTGATGACACATGGGTACAGTCTCTTATCTACCCATGATAGGTATGTGCAAAAAAATTCTCATCTCCTTTTCCTCCATCACGTACCAGGACGCTGAAGCCCCCCTTAGCTCCTCCCAGAGTCCTTTGTGTTTCTGTAATACACCAAACCCAGTACAAGTTTTGTGTAGTCCCATTCTGCTCTTGTTTCTTAAGTTGCACCTAAAAGTGAGATCATAAGATATTTCTCCTCTTCTTTCTGACTTATCTCACATAACATGTTTCCTTTAAGTTCCATTCATGATGAGGCAAAGGAGGTGACTACCTCATTTTAAGCAGTTGAGTAGCACCACCTTATTTTATCCTAGATTACTGGAAACTACCTAAATGATTCTCCCTGGGACCAAGGGAACATTATTCTTAAGGTGACTTTCTGCTTTATTCTTGGAAATAAATGAAGCAGGGATAAGATTTAATAGCCCTTTCAGTGACAGTTGTGTTCATCTGCACCCTGTCAGGCAGTATATAGGTAAGATAGTAACTTGTGTCTTTGGAAAGGGCCATATTATTACATTTCCATTAAGAGGCTCCAAAAGCATGTCCACTTAAGAAGCAGAAAGATGTTTAAAATTCAGTACTTTGTAGAAGAAACTCAAGCTAAGTTCTAAATGTCGGTTGTCTGCAGATTTTAAAGCAGGAGCTAAATTACATTGTAGGCTCTCCATGTTTTTCACTTTATCACTTATTTTAGGCTTTGCTTTTTATTAGTCCTCTGTATTGTGCTTGTTCTTGCCAGAGCATTTTACTAATTGCACCTCTCCAGCATAACATCAAAAAAAATCTTCTGCTACTCTTTGCAGCATCCTCTAATCCATCACAAAATATCCTTTTCCCCCACTGTGGTGCTATCTAAATATCAGTGTTCCTTCTGTAAAGTGATGACAATTACTACATTAATTTTTTTACACTTGTTTACTTTAATTTTAATGAGATAGAGAGTGATACAGAAAGTTACACACACACACACACACACACACACACACACACACACACGGAGAGAGAGAGAGAGAAAGAGAGGAAAGGAGGCAGTCGGTAGAGCACTTCTTAGCTCTGTTAGAGCTTGAATCAAGCACCTCAGAGCCTCAGACATCCAAATCCTTTGCTTGGCTATTATGCTGGCTTCCATAGCCTACTTATTAAACCTCTTCTATAATAATGAGCTCTTTTTTTTGTAAATTAAAAAATGTCAAAAATTTCCTACAAAATAGATATAGCAATAGATAAAATTTACCTATTGCAAAGTAAATTATTGTAAAATCTTCCAAATGAGCACTCACATTGCCACCATTCATGATGAACAAAAGAATATCGGCAACCTCCCAGGATCTCATCATTGTTGTTGTTATTGCTGCCATTGCTGTTGGATAGGACAGAGAGAAATGGAGTGAGGAGGGGAAGACAGAGAGGGGAAGTGAAAGAAGGAGGGGAAGACAGAGAGGGGAAGTGAAAGATAGACACCTGCAGACCTGCTTCACCGCCTGTAAAGTGACTCCCCTGAAGGTGGGGAGTCAGGAGCTCGAACCAAGATCCTTACACTGGTCGTCATGCTTTGCGCCACGTGCACTTAACCCACTGCGTTACCGCCCGACTCCTTCATCTAAATTTCTTAAAATAAATTTTTACCTCTTTAAACCTTAAAAAAGTGATATCCTTTTCCCTTTCTGATATTGGTCATACAGACTTTCTTTCTTTACATTTTGATCAATCTCACTAGAGAGTAATCAGTGTATTATTATTATTATTATTATTATTATTATTATTATTATGAGTTAATGCTTTACAATGGATTCAGTACATATTAATACAATGCCCAGGCCCTCAAAGTTTTCTCCCTCTCATCCTTCTCCCTCCCTCATCCCTCCCCAGAGTTTTTTGATTTGGTGCAATACACTATGTCCAGTCCATGTTTCATTTTGTGCTTTCCATCCTAGTCCCTACTTTATTAAGTCCCACTAATAAATGAGATAATTTGGTATTTATCCTTCTATTTTTGACTTATCTTACTCATCATAATGTCTTCAAGTTTCATCCAAGAGGATGCAAAGGAGACAACTTCATCATGTATGATAGCTGAGTAGTATTCTATCATATATATATATATATATATATATATATATATATATATATATATATATATATATATATATCACAATTTTTTTAGCCACTCATCTGATGTTGAACATCTGGGTTGCTTCCAGATTCTGGAGATAACAAATTGTGCTGCTGTGAACATAGATATACGCAGATCCTGATAGGTGTTTCTATTTCCTTTGAATAAATCCCCAAGAGAGGAATTGCTGGGTTGTAGGGATAGGTCCATTTCTAGTGTCCTGGTAAGTCTCCAGATTTCTTTCTACAATGGTTGTCCTACAAGAGGCCATATGCTGATGTTTCTGATGGAAGTGACCAGTGATGGCGGAGAGAGGGATGGATCTATTAGAAGTCTTAGACCATCATATTTGTGTGGGAATCCAAGGATTCTCTAACAAGGGCCACAGATGATGGTAATTGACCAAAAAAAAAAAAAAAAAAAAGCCATTAAGTTATCTAGTCTCTTGCCCTTACCCAGCTTTTGTAGTCCTTTCATTATCTGGCATGCTTAGACTTTCTCCCAGGTGTTAAAGCATTGAATGTCATTTGTTGTACCCAAGCTGAAGTCATGGTACAGGTTGTAGTTTTGAGCATGTGTTTCTTGTTAGAGACTTTCCTCAAATATAGTTTAATGTCTGAAGACTGCTCATTTATAACAATAGATGGTATAAAGGATTCTTGAGATTTTCATGTGTAGGTAACATTATATAAAAAGCAAGCAGAAATTTCTTTTTTTTTTAATTAAAATCTCTAATTTTTTTATCTTTATTTATTTGTTGGATAGAGAAAACCAGAGATCAAGACGGAAGGGAGAGATAGAGAGGGAGAGACACCTGCAGCACTGCTTCACCACTTACAAAGCTTTCCCCTCTGCAGGTGGGGACTGGAGGTTTGAACCCAGGTCCTTGCACATTGTAACATGTGCGCTCTAACAGGTTGTGCTACCACCCAGCCTCTCTGTCTTTCTTCTATCAGAGATCTACTAGCTCTAGTTTATGGTGGTGCTAGGGATTGGAATTTGGAGTTCAGAGCCTTAGATATGAAAGTTGTTTTGCATAACCATTACTGTCTTCCCAGCTCAAATTAGAGGTATTTCTTCACAATCTTAACTTGGTCATTTGAGACTGTACCACATGGGTATCCCAATTAGTGTTAGATTGTGGTGGCACTGGGATAGTGTAGGAATGCAGGTATATTATTGACTGGTTTCAGAATTGGTGTAGGTCATAGATAGACTACAACCACAATTTGTTCCAACCTGTCAAAACAAAGAGAATTTTCCTTGGGACCCTGGTGGTGCCATACTTGGCTGAGTGCACCTGCTACCATCAACAAGGATCTAAGTTCAAGTCGCAGTTCCCACCTACAGGGGGATACTTCAGGAGCTGTGAAGCAGTACTGTAGGTCCCTCTCTTTCTCCTTCTGCATCTCCCCCTCCATTCTCAATCCTATCAAGTAAAAGAAAAACAAAATAAATATCATTTTTCCTGGCAGTACTTTGGGGTCTTAGTACACACACCACCAGCTCATGTAGTTGTGAAAGAACTTTAGCTTCTTGAAGGCATCAACTGGACTTCATTACCATAAGTGAAGAGAAAAAATTCCCCATGGTAGCTAAAAGTCATCATTCCAGCGCCATGAACAAATCTCTGAAAACTCACTGAATCTCCTGGGAGGGACTTAGTGGACCTCAAATTCCTAATGCCATCCACATGGTAGGTACAAATAGGACTTTTTTTTTAACCAGAAGTTACTATGGTGTAGTTTGTGAAGCTCATGTGGTAAAAGCAGATCATGAAACTATTGTTAAATAAAATTATATTATTAGTAATAATACAGAACAAACTCATGGAGTTGTCAGAACCATATGGCATTTACTTTATGACATTTGTAATAATTGACATTGATATACTAAAGAGAAGCTCCCTGTACTTGGCCTTCACACAAGTGACTGACTAAAACATGTGGTCAGAAGCTTTCCAGTAGCACCTGGAAAGTGTTCCATATTTCTGCATTTGCTCTTACAAATCACTCATACCATTAGCAAACTCAATTCTAAGACTCCCCTCCCAAGAATCTATGTGATTCCCTATAGCTTTCTATTCTATTTCAAGAGATGTCTGCTTCATCTTTTTGTTACTGTCTCCTAACATTTTGCTGACATAGAAAACTCTTATCTGGGTGGCTTCCAGATGCTCAATGACAGGGGAATGACTATGAAAATTGTGTGATATATATCTATATCTATATCAATATCTATATCTATCTATCTTTCATCTATCTATCTATCTATCTGTATGCTACTCAGCTGTTAAAAGTGATCAGATCATGTCCTTCGCCTCATCTTGGATGGAGGTTGAAGCAGTCATGTTAAGTGAAAGAGATAAAATGAGGATACTTATCAGATTATCTCACTCATAGATGGAACATAAGAAACAAGGACAGAGAGGAAAAACACAAAGTAAAGTTTAGACTGGGTATGGTGTATTGCACCAAAGCAAAGGAATCTGGGCAGGGAGGGCAGGGAGGTGACTGGGGAGGGCTTTGAGGTCCTGGTGCATGATGGTGGAAAAGGACCTAAATTGAGGGTGGAAATGTTTTCACTTTCATGGGGAGATAAGAAATTTTACCCATGAGTCAACAACTTTACTGTCAATAATTAACCTCCCAATAAAGAAAAAAGTTCTTTTATATGTGAGAAATGCAGCTTCTTCTTTCTCTAAGCTACAGTGTCTCATTTTGTTTATTGTCAGCACATTTCCTTGTGAAATCAGGCCCTCCTTAGAAGAGAAAGCTAAGAGATGTCACCTATTTATATCCTTTTTTATCCATTAAATGCACAGCAGAGATTCCCTCACGTATTGTCACTTATTTGGCATACTTTCACAGTGTGTCCACAGCTCACAAAATGGAGACACATTCTAATGAGTTGATTTTTTAGCAAGGCCATAGATACATGTTTACCTCATACTTAATTTGTACATGTAGACAGTACATAAACACCTACCTTTTTTTTTTAAATTTAAACAGGAGTCTTTCTATTGTCTTGGATGGAGGCAATGCATTTACTTAGGAATAACTGGAAAACCAGCTTTATCTGTTAGCCACACACCTGTAGCTAATTTAATGATATTCTTTTTCTAAATGGAATAACAAGGATTGGGGTATGACTCAGTAGGAAATGTACGCCTGGCTTGTATGAGTCCTCAGGGATAAAACCCTGGCACATACCTCTCTCTTTCAATCTCTCTCTCTCTCATCACAGTAATTTTTCAATAAAAGTAAAAATTAAACAAAAATATTGGTTTAATATGACTTTGCAGAATTATATGTTCTTAGTGATACGATTTCATATGTCCACATATGTATGTCCCACCCTCCACCAAAGTTTCTGTTTCTTTGCCTGTCTTTGTGATGGTCTCTATAAATCTTTTTCTCCCCCAATTGTAATACTTTGACTAATATTTTTTTCTGAGTTTGTTTGCTTTTGTTATCTATAGTTCACATGATTATAACCATCCTGTAGTTGCCTTTCAACTCCTTGCTTGCTTCATTTAACATAATCACCTGCAATTCCATTTACCTTTTTCATTCTTTTTATTAGTGATTTAATACTGATTTACAAAATTCAAGATAATGGGTAGAATTTCACAGTTTTCCCACTACTGGGGTCCCCATTTCCTCCACTGGAAACTGAAGTAATTTTCCCAAGATCATAGAGATGGGTTGACTATTATTCCTATAACTGTCTATATTTATATACATTTTCCCATTTTTCTTAAATTTTATATTACTGATTTAATATTGATTAACAATATTGTAAGATAACAGAGGTACAATTCCATATAGTTCCCACTCCCAGAGTTTTATATTCCTTCCCCTCCACTGGAAGCTTTCCTATTGTTTATCCCTGTAGGAGTATGGACCAAAAGTGGGTGCAAAATGTGGAAGGTCTGGCTTCTGTGGAAGGTCTTGCTTCTCCATTGGACATAGATACCAGCAGGTTGATCCATACCCCCAGCCTGTTTCTATCTTACCTTAGTGGGATATGACTCTGGAGAGTTGAGGTTCCAGGACACATTGGTGAGACTGTCTGCCCATGGAGTTCAGGATGGAATCATAGTAGCACCTGCAACTTGGTTGCTGAAATGCTGTATGATATAAAGTGGGAAAAAAGTTGAATGAACAGGAACTACAAAGTATTAACAGGACAAAATGTTGAATGAACAGTAACTAAAAAGTATGAACCGTAGATGGGAATAGATATTTTAGGGTGGAGGGAAGCTAAGAAGTCTGCTTTGTGTATATTTCTAGGGGACCATGGCTGTTAGTGAGTTTTGATGGAACCTAATAGCTAATCTGTAGATAGATTAAAAATATTGGCTAGGAAGATGGTGTCAGAGTTAAGGATGGGACTAGAAACCTGGATCAGGGCAGAGAGTAGCTCCCAAACTTGAAGAAAATACATAAATACAATTAAATACAATTAAATGTTGACCAGTTTGATACGACCCAGGGCCTATATATGTTCATACTTAGCACAGGAGCCTGTATAAGTTCTGAGCCTCTGCCAGTCTGTGTTCACAGTCTATGGTCATGGCTGGGAATGGTCTATGTTGCACTCATTTTAAGACCAGTTTTCATCAAGTTGCAGAGTATGTTGACCTAGGCTCCCTTCGGAGATTGGGACTGTCCTTATCATTGGTAGTTCATAGTGAGAGTATGGTCCTGAAGAAGCCCACAAGAGGGCCTATGATAATGTTCCTGATGGAAGTGACCAGTGATGATGGAGAGAGGGGGGTCTATTAGAAGTCTAGACCCATTGAATCTATGTGGGAATCCAAAGATTCCCTGACTATAGCCCCAGGTGATGGGGTGGCCTGGCAACGATCAAGAAGGCCATCATGAAGTGAGCCAGTCCGTTGCCCTTTCCAGTTTTTGTAGACCCTTTTTTATCTGACAAGCTTAGACTTTTTTCCAGTTGTTAAAGTGTTGACCATCATTTGTTATATCAAAAACGGTGTTTGGTTTATGGGGTCCAGCCCCAAGTTAGGGAGGAAATACAGCTAGGATTTTAGTGGGGTCTAAACTAACCTTGAGTTTTACTGCTTCTGCATGTTTGATGATTCTCAAGATTGTCAGAGACAATAATTTTCCTTTATTTGATAAATATTTTATGCCAGTGCATCTCTTTGCCAGCTGTATACAGTGTTTCTTTTAAAGATTATCAGGGGGTTATCATAATGTTGATGCTGTCAGAAGAGATTAAGAGATGTATCTTAATTTCTTTTGTGTAATTAACTGAACAGATAAAGTGACTGAAGGAAGTAAAGTAAGGTTTAGGACAAGAAGGGTGTCTAAGCCTAAGTAATAAATATTTGACTATAAAATTTATGGTGCATATAAAATACATATGGATTGTAAAAGTGAATTGGAGCCAGAAAAAGGATGAATATATGATGATCTCACTCATAGAGCTAAGTTGAAAATGAGAACAGAAGGGAAAACGCAAAGCAGAACTTGGACTGGAATTGGTGTATTGCACCAAAGTAAAAGACTCTGGGTGGGTGAGATGAGGGTTCAGGTCCTGGAACATGATGGCAGAGGAGGACTTGGTGGGTGGGGCTGATTGTTATGTAAAAAACTGGGAAATGTTACACATTTACAAACTACTTTATCTTACTGTCAGCTGTAAACCATAAACCCCTCCCCTCTTTAAAGGGAAAGAAAAGGGAAAAAAAAAGGTGAGTTTTAAACTACATAAAATGGTATTCATTAATTTATCATACATAAAAGATGTCTCCTTCCAAATTAGAAAGGCATAAAATAGCTAATAAATCTGCTTATATTTAGATGGTAAATAGAGATGATAGACTAGATAGATAGACTAGATACATAGATAGATAGATAGATAGATAGATAGATAGATAGATGACCTATTGTTAGACACACACACAGAGAGATAGGAATGGAGACAGGCTAACTTATACAAAGGAAAAGAGAAGGATAAGAGGGAACATTAGTTCTATGGGATTCCAATACCACTGGAGACCTATGTTCTTACATTTTTGATTTCCCATTAACTACTCATGATTAGTTTCCCATCTCTGCTCTTAAGCCCATTTGATTAAGTTTCTGATAATTGCTTTGAAGAATCACAACCATTCACCAGGGAAAGTGTTAGCATCTAAAAAGGTGGATTTAAATATTATGTTAACTTCTAACAAAGAAATTTGTAAGTTTGGAATATCATTTCAATGGAATACTATTTATTCTGCAATTAAAAAGACAAGAATGTATTCTTTGAAACAAAAAATGGATAGAAATTATTTATAGGTTAGAAGAATTAGCAGCATCAAAATGAATATTATACCCAGAGTTATATACAAATTTAGTACAATTCCCATCAAGGTCCCATCCAATTTTTTTTAAAGAAAATAGACCAAAAATGACAAAAGTTTAATCTGGAGCCAGAGAACACCTAGAATCAACAAAACAATCTTGAGAAGGAAGAGCAGAACTGGAGGCATAATGCTCCCAGACCCCAAACTATATTACAGGGCCATTGTAATCAAATCTGCCTGATATTGGAATAAAAATAGACACACTGACCAGTGGAATAGAATTGGAAGCCCAGAAATAAATCCCCACACCTATGGTCATCTGATTTTTAACAGCTATTAAATGGAGAAAGGAGAGTCTCTTCAACAAATTATGTTGGGAAAATTGGATTGAAGTATGCAGAAGAATGAAACTGAACCACTATATTTCAACACACGCAAAAGTAAATTCCAAATGGATCCAGGACTTGGATGTTAGACCAGAAACTATCAATTACCTAGAGGAAAGTATTGGCAGAACTCCTTTCTATCTAGATTTTATAGGCATTAGCAATGATACAAATCCAACTGGAAGGAAGACAAAATAGAAATGTAAACCAGTGGGACTACATCAAATTGAAAAGCACAAGAAACCACTACCCAAACAAAAAGACCACTTAACATGGGAGAAGATCTTTACATGCCATACATCAGACAAGAGGCTAATAAACAAAATATATAAAGAGCTCACAAAACTCAGGAAAAAAAAAAAGATTCCATCTAAAAATTGGAAGAGGACATGAATAGAATGTTCACCAAAGAAGAGATCCAAAAAGCCAACAAACATATAAAATGCTCCAAGTCATTGATTGTTAGAGAAATGCAAAGAAAGACAACAATGAGATACCACTTCACTCCTATGAGAATGTCATACATCAGAAAAGGTAGCAACAACAAATGCTGGAAAGGTTGTGGGGACAAAGGAACCCTCCTACACTCTTAGGTGAGATAAGCTAGAAGGAGAAGGATGAATATGGGATGATCTCACTCATAGACAGAAGCTGAGAAATAAGAACAGGAAGGGAAAAGACAATGTATACCTGGACTGGGTTTGGTATGTTGCACCCAAGTAAAGAACTGGGGGTAGGGGAGCTTTCAGGTTGACCATGTGGGGGTCCTAGTGGGGAACAGTTCTTGGCTGGTGCGAGTGGTATTCTAATTAACCCATAGTCTTATAAGTCACTATTAATGGTTCCATCTTCTCTCCCTTTCTGTGTAACACCTACACCTATTACTACTTCTGAATGTCCTTTCTTCTTTTTTTTTTCCTCCAGGGTTATTGCTGGGCTCGGTGCCTGCACCATGAATCCACCGCTCCTGGAGGCCATTTTTCCTCCTTTTTGTTGCCCTAGTTGTTGCAGCCTTGTTGCGGTTATTATTGCCATTGTTGACGTTGCTTTGTTGTTGGATAGGACAGAGAGAAATGGAGAGAGGAGGGGAAGACAGAGAGAGAGGGGAGAGAAAGATAGACACCTGCAGACCTGCTTCACTGCCCGTGAAGCGACTCCCCTGCAGGTGGGGAGTCGGGGGCTGGAACCAGGATCCTTACGCAGGTCCCTGCGCTTTGCTCCAAGTGCGCTTAACCCACTGCGCCACCGCCCGACTCCCTTTCTTTTTCCCTCTTCTCTCTCTGGGTTTTGACGTAATTGGAGTTCAGGGCCCTCTGGTCATCTTCCCCTAACAGTTCTCTCCTTCTGGGAGTATGGACCAAAATTCTTCAATAAGCCAGGGAAAATACATTGAGTATTTCAAGGTCTATAACTGCCTACCTTTTAATGAGTATATATGCTTTTTAGTCTAAGTATTTATCAAATTTGTCAACTGGTTGAATTCAGACCTTGAGTTTAAACTTTTTATGCAGTTTTTGTTTTGTTTTGTTTCTGTTGTTTTTTAAAATTTTTATTTATAAAATGGAAATACTGACAAGACTATAGGATAAGAAGGGTGCATTTCCACACAGTTCCCACCACCAGAACTCTGTATCCCATCCAGTACCTTGACAGATTTCTTATTCTTTATCCCTCTGGGAGTATGGACCCAGGATCATTATGGGGTACAGAAGGAAAGGTCTCACCAGAGTAATGAAGCTGAAGGGTTGACATTCCACATCTGAAGTCTCTTAACACAGTCCAAAGTGAACCATGGTACTTGTTGCATTAATTAGGTTAGGATCAGCAGATGCAGTATCAGTTGGTATAAATTGAGAGAGGCATGCAGGAAAGTGAGCCCCACCCTAGAAGCTCCAGGACTGGGAGAAATACAGGCTTTATAGAGAAAGAGGAAGGTTCCTGCTGTCCTAGGGTTTAAGAAGGCAATAAATTGTTATTGCTATAACCAAATTATTTGGCAATTGGGCTAACTTTGAAAATCCCATTGTTAGTATTTGCTGTATCATACAAGACCACACCATAATTTATGTTCTTTTATGCTATCAGGGGAGGGGGTGGGAAATGGAGATTGGGTGGTGGGAATTGTGTGGAGTTGTACCCCTCCTACCCTATGGATTTGTTAATTTATCCTTTCTTAAATAAAAAATAAATTAAAAAAAAAGAATTAGTGCTGGGAAGTGAATAAATAGTGGTAGAACTCATGTCCAAAAGGAGAAAGAGCAGATTAAAAAGAAGTAGCAGCAAGAGGGAAAGAAGAAAAGATGCAGAGTATCTATCACATTATCAAGGCAGTGTATCTCTTACTGGGTAGGTAGGGCACATGTCTTGTAATGCATGTGACTCAGGTTTGAATCCTGACAACACATGGGGAAAGCTCTTGCACTTTTGTATCTCTCCTCTCTGTCTCTTCTCTGTTTATCAGAATGAAATAGTGTCCCAAAATGGTGAAATCACTCAGTCCTCAGTCACATACACACACACACACATACACACACACACACACACACACACACACACACACACGGTAGTCACATGGTTGCAAAGCAATTATGTTTTTAATTAGGAAATTGCATAGAAAAAGACAGTCTCATTTTTCATGTATCCTGATTTTATTATGCATTATATGAAAATAACAACTTCTGCCAATAGTTCATTTGTGTTTATGTCCCAGCATCTTCATTCCATTATTTTTTATCTATATTGACCTTTAAACAGTTATGAACTTCTATTTTCACTGACAAGCACCCATTGAAATAAAATTTTTTATTGTTGTTGTTGCGGTACTACTCAGAACGGTATAGAAATCTAAGCATAATAGATGTTATTTTATGCTTTTCTAATTACTTTGGAAGGAGACAGCATTTATGTAAGACAATTAATGTCATTCTGGCATAGTTTGCTGTTCACTTTTAAAATTCAAATACATTTTATCTGTAGAGTTACAAACACATTGCCTGTTATTTTCACATTAAAATGTGATTAAATTATATATGAAATTAATTTTAAGTGATTTGTGACTCTCTGGATTCCCTGGGGGATTTATTAGATTTCTATTAGCAACAAACTTAGGATTTAAACGTTTCTCATTTTTCTTATTTTTACAATGACTTCAGTAAAATACAGGAAGTGGGGTGCTGGGTGGTAGCACACCAGGATAAGTGCACATGGTGCAAAGAGCAGGGACCAGTGTAGGGATCCCAGTTCAAGCCCCCAGTTCCTCACCTGCAGGGGGTCGATTCACAGGTGAAGCAGGTCTGCAGGTGTCTGTCTTTCTCCCTTTCTGTCTTCTCTTCCTCTCTCAATTTCTCTCTGTCCTATCCAACAACAACAACAGCAATGGCAACAATAACAGCAACAACAAGGGCAACAAAATGGGAAAAAATGGCCTCTAGGAGCAGTGGGTTCATAGTGCAGGCAATGAACCCCAGCAATGACCCTGGAGGCAAAAAAGAAAAAAAAATACAGGAAACGTCTACATTTTGTTGTTTAATTCAATGGAAGTAGAATTTATAAAGTAGATTATATATTCCTATAATTTTGTGAAAATGAACTAATAAAGAAAATTGAGGTATAACCACAAAAACCTGTGACTTTAAGATTAGTTTTGAGGCCATATTGTTGTGTGACCTTGTAAATGTTTAAATTTTGACTCAAAGGACAAATAACCAATGTAGTTTTGGTAGTTTCCAACCAAAGGGCAGTGAAATGAATTTTCTTTCTTTTTCCACATAGATGAAATAAATGTATTTTGCCATGCAGCTCTTTTATTATTGTGCCAGAAAATTGATACACACAATGAAAGATTGATATCTAACTTCACTTCCAATAATTCATTTAAAATGATTAAGATTCAGTAGATGCCACGAAAAAAATCTTACATTATTTTGCCATTAGTCATCTAGCATATATTCAAATTAAACAAATTTATAATGTGTAACTATAGGAATAAATATAGGAATAAATCAAGGATTTATGCTTCACTTTTATATGATTAGGTTTTTATTATAGGAGAGGTAACAAAAAACACACAGTTGTATTCTATTCCACTTTTGTTAAAACACCATTAGTTATATAATGCAGCATCTATCTATCCTCTTCCTTATTTGCCCTGGATGTCAGATGATGTGAGTAATTTTACACTAATCAATTGACTATGAATCGATGTAAACATGTTAAATCTCTAGATCCTTCTACACATGACTGATTCATGTTCTTTACTGTTGATGCACCAAGGCTTGAACAGAGAAGGTCAAGGTGGGGAAATAATTGACATACTTTGGTAAAATTTATTAGGATAGGGTTATGGTGATCATACCACTACAAGCACAACAAGATTGAGAAAAAAAAAATCAACTTAGTTGGTCTTTAATTAATTGAGTTTCATAGTGATGCATTTTCACCTGAAAGCCTTTAAGTATATTCCAAAAAATTTTTAGAGAGAGAGAAGAAGAAGAAGGAAAAGAAGAAGAAGGAAAAGAAGAAGAAGAAGAAGAAGGAGAAGGAGAAGGAGAAGGGGAAGGGGAAGGGGAAGGGGAAGGGGAAGGGGAACGGGAAGGAAAAGAAGAAAAGAGAAGTGAGAGATAGAGAGGCCACAACACTGAAACTTTCTTCAATTTGATAAAGGCTAGAACTTGGGTTAAGCACATGGCAAAGCAGCCCACTATCCAAGTGAGCAATTTTGCCTGCCCTCAGATGTTCTTCTCTGATTTCAGTGGGCCTAATACAGGTCTGTAATAATATAGGTCAACTCTTTTTTTTTAGGTTTTATTTATTTATTTATTTATTTATTAATGAGAAAGACAGAAGGAAAAAGAACCAGACATCACTCTGGTACATGTGCTGCCAGAGATTGAACTTGGGACCTTGTGCTCGAGAGTCCAATGCCTTATCCACTGCACCGCCTCAAAACCACTGTAGATCAACTCTTGATCCATGATATATTTGTTTGTGAAGCCCCTAATCTGTTTTTGTTGCCCACATAAGGCTGTGAGAGACAGCTGCGACATTCTGCATCCAGCTGGCCACAGATGGATTGTTAGTGAAGCATGAATCCATGTTGGTTTGTTGATCTATGTTTACTGCCTCCTGTTCAACTTACAGAAACCTGAATCCTAAATCACCTCTCATTGACTGAATCTTCTTATATAAGGAGTAAATTGAACTGGGATTTTTTGTCGTTGTTAGTGATCAAGATTCTCACTTTGAAAAGCAATTCATTTTTTTAATCTCTATTTATTTATTGGATAGAGAGTCAGAAATCGAGAGGGGAGGGGGTGATAGGGAGAGAGACAGAGAGACACCTGTAACACTAATTCACCACTTGCAAAGCTTTCCCCCTGTAGGTAGGGGCTGGGGCCTTAACCTGGGTCTTTGTACAATGTAATGTGTATGCTCAATCAGGTGCACCACCACCTAGTCCCAAAGAGCATTTCATTGTATTATGTTCTCATATGACTAGTTTGCCCTCTTTAAAGTCTGTTTACTTTATGGCTACTTAGTGTTTAGTTCTTATTATGTATGATAGTAGTGGTAGCTTATATTTTAGGTTGTGATATTTATAAACTTTCTCAAGATCTTTTATATTAAAGTTTCCTCACATTTGTTTTGGGTTTGACACTCAGGTTTGAAATATGAAAAATAACAATAAAAATGGAACTTCTTGCCTGTAAAGAAATTCATTTAGACTCTCTAGAAACTATCAATAATCCTTATTTACCTGGAATGGTTGGTGAATTGTCACATAGTCTAGATCTAGGGGTAGCAGAAGTACCCAGGTAAAAGCATAAACAAAACAAAAGATATAGAAGTAGTTGAAATCATTAGCTAAAACTCAGAACAAAACTGCCTTTAGCAAGTGAAAACTTAATCCTCTACCACCTCCAAAACCATTGGACATGAAGCATTACAACTTTGCTTTCTTGAGACTCCAAAGTGACATCAAAGCTGGCTAGAATTGCTAAAAATAAATGTAAGCACACCCTGTTTTTCACAACTTGGTCAGGAAATATTGAATATTTGTTGATATTTAGATCAATAAACTTGTAGTTGAGACTTGTTATGCTACATCTTCCTATTTGGAATTTATTTTTATTTTTTTGCTAAGTAGCAAAGATAAAAGTTACTACTAATTGGGGCTGGGTGGTGGTATACTCAGCAGAGTGCACACAAGTGCCAAGGACCATGGGGCAATCCCCTGTCCTTATCAACGGGGGAAGCTTTATGATCAGTGAAGCAGAGCTGCTGGTATCTCTCTGTCTCTCACTCTCTCCCTCCTTCCCTCCCTATTCTCTTTCCCTCTCAACTTCTCTCTGTCCTATCAGAAAAAATAATACATTACTACTAACTTTTGTAAATTACTCTCCACTTTTAAGCATCTTGGTTATTTCTCAGCTTGTCTGTACTAACTTTCCTGTACTGTTGTCTGCACTGTTATGACAGTATCCAGTAGCCACCACAGCCTCAGAAGAGGAACATTTCTTTCTTTTGTGCTGGAATATCTTTCTCTATGAAGATAACTGTTCTTCAGTCAAAGAGATTCAAGTGTGGTTGGAGAAATAAAACCAACACAGAGAGCAATTTAAAACATGTTTAGTTTTGTCATCTCTCCAAAAGTTCTTTAAACTTATCAGTAGTTCCAGTGTTGAGTAAGTCTACCCATGGCATACAAAATAAATGTGACTGTTTGGATCACTTCATTAATTCACCAACAAAGCATTGGTTAGTGACCATCTCTCTTGGTTTTCAGTTATGTGACTCTCATTGATATTCTGGCAATTTATTAATGAATGGTAGAGATTATATATGGAAATATTTAAAGGAGCTTGATGGTATTTCATATTCCAGGACAAGGTTAACTCTTCCCTCTGTTAGGAAGAGAGAATAGTAGCTGATGCCCTAATCCAGTCATTGGGTAGACTTTTATACTTGCTTTCCAGATTTGTAACATGAGCAGCTTTAAATTAAAATCTCATTTACTTAAAGATGCTTGACCTTGAATAAAATATGAAAAGTTTTTAATGCCTCAATTCCATATCTGTGAGGCAGAGTAGGAATACATTTCATTGTGATGTCATAAAAGTTGATATAAAGAACATAGCTTGCACAAATAGTGGTCTCTGGCACATTGTAAGGATGTAATTCATAGTAGCTTTGAATGTTTTTGTTTATTGTAGAAACACAGAATTAGAGATTATGTATAGGATGATCTCACTCTTAGACAGAAGTTTAAAACAAGATCAGAAGGGCAAACACCAAGCAGAACTTGGACTGGAGTTGTTGTACTGCACCAAAGAAAAAATCTCTGGGGTGGGGGGAAGGTTCAGGTCCTGAAACATGATGGCAGAGGACCTAGTGGGGGTTGTGTGTTATGTGGAAAACTGGGAAATAATACACATGTATAAACTACAGTATTTTACTGTTGACTGTAAGCCATTAATCCTCCAATAAATAAATTACAAAAAAAGAATTAGAGATTCTGAAATAGTGGAGTGAGACATTAAACTATTTACATTGACCCTCCAAGCTAAATGGGTGAAGCTTCTGGAACAAGGAATTGCTTTAAAAGTTCATAAGTTTTCTTTTGTCTTTAACTAAAACTTATATCTGTTTTTATTCTTGGGAAGGTTTTATTTTTGGGAAGGTTTCAATTTTATTAGCTGTGATGAGCCTGTTCATATTATTTAGTTCCTCTTTATTTAACTTTGGAAGTTCTTAGGTATCTAGGTGATTTGGTGAGTTCCTGAAGTCATTCTATTCCTGTCTTGTTTTGTTCCCAGATGATCTCCACTATTATCTTTTTTAAAAATGAATTAGCATTGGGTTATAAATTTAGGTGTGACATTATTGAAAATCAGTAACAGATGAGTGGCTGAGCAAGTAGTGTTATATATACACAATGGAATACTACTCAGCTATTAAAAATGGTGATTTCACCATTTTAGCCCATCTTGGATGGAGCTTGAAGAAATCATGCTAAGTGAAATAAGACAGAAACTGAAGGATGAATATGGGATGATCTCTTTTACAGGTCCTAGAACATCATGGCAGAGGACCTAGTGGGGGTTGTGTTGTTGTGTGGAAAACTGAGAAATGTTATGCATGTACAAACTATTGTCTTTTCTGGAGAATGTAAAACACTAATCCTCCAATAAAGGGTAAAAAAATCAGTCTGCCTGTGTTAAGTTCACTGTTACACTTATGAATAACAAAACTGTTTGAAATAACCCCAAGATAACTGACTTAATTGGGGATGGCTTACCTCTAAGTAACTTCCAAATTGGGCTTCTAATAGATGAAAAAAAAAAAGTCTTCTTCAACTTGATTAATTTATTCTTAATCTAAGAAGACTCAAGTTAGCTAGTATTCTAAAGATTGCACAGAAATTTCCAAGTTTTAGAAAAGGAGAACAGTTTAGAGTTAAAAAAAATTCATTGGCCCAGACTTGCAAAGGGATAAAGAATAGGGAACCAACCGTCCAATGGAGGATATGGGATAAGGAATTCTGGTGGTGGGAATTGTACCCTTCTTATCTAACAATTTTGTAGATCATTATTCAATCACTAATAAATAATAAATGAAGAAAAAATGTGAGTAAAAAAACTACAGGAAGTAAACAAAGGAGCTAGGTGGTGGCACACCTTGTGAACACACATGTTACAGTGCGAAAGGACTTGGGTTCAAGCCTCTGGTCCATCCCCACCTACAGGGGGAAAGCTTTGTGAATGGTGAAGCAGGGCTGCAGCTGTCTCTCTGTCTCTCCCTCTCTATCACTCCCTTACCTCTCAATTTCTGGCTGTCTCTATTCAATAAACAAATAAAGATAATAAAATCTATAAAAAGAAGTAAACAAAATTGAATCATGCCAAAAAAGAGTGATGATGAGATTAACTCTTTTGGTTATTATTATCTAAATAAGAATTTAAACTAAATATATTTGCATTAAATTTTTAAGAACTATTTTATTTGTTTATTTTTAATGAAAGAGATACAGAATGAAGGACACACACAGAGAGAGACCAGAGCCCTGCTCAGCTAAGGCTTATGGTAGTGCAGGGGATTGAACCTGGGACCTCCTTCAGAGTCTCAGACCTGAAAGTCCTTTATATAACCATTATTCTGTCTTCCTTGCCCCTGTACCAAATTTCCCAAGGCCTTATTGTGTGAAATATTATATTATTTCAAATATGAACATGATTTTGGGCACTATTCAGGTATGACATCACATCTGAAGCCCCATTCCAGTGGATTATCTATAGTCTGACATGATAGAACTGAAGGAAAGTTAGCTTTCTCCTCTCTCTCAGGCCTCTCTAATTCAGGAATTGTCTCTACTCTGCTCAGACTCCAGTGAGAATAAAATGAAGCCTTGGCTGCACAATTCTGCTTGCTTTTTTTCCAAAGCTGTTGTCAGTCTTACCACTCAAAAATGAAATGTAAATGGTAATTGGTGTAGCCACACTCAAACACACGCAGCCTCCAATACTAATGGGAACTGACCCAGACACCCTCAGAACTCTGCTTGGCCTTTCGAATGTGTGAGCGTAGCGATGAGACAAAAACAAGAAGACTTTTTGAAAGAAAGTTCTTGTGTGTTGCTGCCTCAGAAAATCTCTCATTGCATGGCTTTCTGAATCTGGACCATGTCTTGTTTGTCTCCACAGAGCCTACATCATTACAGACTATATGGGCATCCGGAATGAGAGCTTCATGAAATTAGCTGCTGTGGGGACCTGGATGGGGGACTTTGTCACCGCTTGGATGGTAAGCAATGGATGATACCTGGGTCCATTTCCAAGCTTAACAGGAGGCCATGTTGACCATCATGGATGGTTATGTTTTTCTTGATGGCAAAAAAACCCAGCTATCTTTCCTTTAGGGAACAATTTCATGAATGTATATAAATTCAGAGATTATATGCAATGTCTTTTTACTCAAAGAGAACAGTCATTGAAATCCACATTAGTTAGGGCTATAGCTACAAAGTAGATAGGGATGTCTGCATAAAATGCATATGCATGTCTATATGGACAGATGAGTATATGCATGTCCATTAAATTATAGAAACTTCTCCCCTTGTATAGTTGTCAATAGTTCTGTAAAGATTCTTGTCAACGTGAAGTTGTCAGGTAAAAGATGTTACTTGGTCTGTCATGGACATATTCTTTGAGGGTATATAGGATATATATATATATATGTATATGTATGTGTGTGTGTGTGTATGTGTTAAGGATATATAATGTTAAGCAGAATAAATGACCAAATGCATTACATCTCCCTAACTTTAAAATTTTTAAAGCAAAATATTTTATTTGCCATCACTTGGAATAGCAATTAGAATAAGCCAGACATTGAAACCATACTGCCTCATGGCAATATATATTTCCTTCTTATTGGGAAAAATAATGGTTTATAGGACAGGTATTGATACATGGGTACAGTGTCTTCCCATGTAGGTTTTTGCACACTACTCCTGCTGCCAGTCCAAGTCTCTCTTCAACATCATATCCTGGGCCCCCAGTGTCCTGTCCTCCCATCTTCATATTCCCCTTCATATTGTCCTCCCATCTTCATATTCCCCTTCATATTCAGTCATTTGTTTTGCTGCTATACACTCAATTTAGTCCAAATTTTGTCTTGTACTAGTTTTTGACATTTGTTTTCCTTGCTGAACCTACTTAGTGGCAACTAAGATTTCTGAGAATTCTTTTTCTAATCTCTCTTATTTACTATCAGCCTTTATTATCATAAACCCATAGCTACCAAACCAAGCATTTATTTTCTGTTAGGTTTATCTGTCAAGAGAGACTTCTCTTTCACACCATTGGATTAATGAAATACAGTGGAAAGCTAAATAACCGTAGGTACTGTAAGTTTACCAGAAAACCACAGAGGGCAAAGAAGTCAACTGCCATGAAAATGAAATGTTTCTCATTCACTGACACATTGCATCAGAACAGTTTATTTCTATAGCCTTAAATGCCCTTCCCTTGAAAATAAGAGCATCTACAAAGGTAAGGTGATGTTTACCCTAGACAAAACTAGGCAGGTTTGTGGCCCTTAACACAGCCATTGCCATTCCTATTGATAGTTTTTCTTCTTACCTAGAAACTGCCATATTTTATTAGTGACTTAATGTTTATTTACAAAATTATAAGATAACATATAATTTCGCACCATTCTCACCACCAGAGTTGTGTGTCCCCATTCCTTCCTTCAGAAACTGGACTGGTTCCCGAGATCACAGATATGGGTTGGCTATCACTATCTATCTATATTTATTGGCCCATTTTTCTATGGTCCTGCCTTCAGTTCCTTTCCAAGTTACAACTATACATATTACTAATTCCAAGTCCCTTTTCATTTTACTCTTCTCTCTCTGGGTCCTGAAGGAATTAGTGTTCAGAGCCCTCTGTTCTTATTTTAAGGGTACAGAAATATATATTCTTTAGAGAGAGAAAGAGAAATTGAGAAGGAAAGGAGATATAGTAGATAAATAGGTAGAGTGGGAGGAGAGGGAGAAGTGGTGAAAGAGAGAGAGGGAAAGAGGGAGAGGATGAATAAGGGATGATTATCTTTTACAGGTCCTAGAACATGATAGCAGAGGACCTAGTTGTTATTATTATTCATAACTACAACTTGTGGAAAACTGAGAAATGTTATGCATGTACAAACTATTGTCTTTTCTGGAGAATGTAAAACACTAATCCTCCAATAAAGGGGGAAAAATCAGCCTGCCTGTGTTAAGTTCACTGTTACACTTATGAATAACAAAACTATTTGAAATAACCCCAAGATAACTGACTTAACTGGGGATGGCTTACCTCTAAGTAACTTCCAAATTGGGCTTCTTATAGATGAAAAAAAAAAGTCTTCTTCAACTTGATTAATTTATTCTTAATCTAAGAAGACTCAAGTTAGCTAGTATTCTAAAGATTGCACAGAAATTTCCAAGTTTTAGAAAAGGAGAACAGTTTAGAGTTAAAAAATTTAATTGGCTCAGACTCACAGAGGGATAAAGAATAGGGAACCTTCCAATGGAGGATATGGGATAAGGAATTCTGGTGGTGGGAATTGTACCCTTCTTATCTAACAATTTTGTAGATCATTATTAAATCACTAATAAATAATAAATGAAGAAAAAAGTGAGTAAAAAACAGCATTAAAGAGAGAAGGGACAGTGAGATTGGTCACCAGGGTAGAACAGAATAAGGCTAATCAAAAATTAAAAATAGAATAATAAAAAGATAAAACGAAGGAAAAAGAGTGATTGATTGATTTCGCTTGTAACTCTCATTGATTTTATATATGTTATTGATAATATATCTTAAGTAATCTCTTAAGTTCTAGTTTCTAGTTTCTCAAAGAAATGGAAAAGTGAGAAAATAAGTCTTAGAATTTTTTTTACCATCACATGAGACAATAGAAATGAAAATGCTTGATAAACAATAGTCAGATCTTTTCACTTGTATTTAATTATTGGTTTTACCTTTGATGCTGAGCTGTGAGGAGTATGAATTGGCTTTACAGGAGTATGAATTGGCTTTAGAGGGAGAGAGAGGGAGAGAGGGAGAGAGAGGGAGAGAGGGAGAGAGAGGGAGAGAGGGAGAGAGGGAGAGAGAGGGAGAGAGGGAGAGAGAGGGAGAGAGGGAGAGGGGGAGAGAGGGAGAGAGAGAGATCTGCAGCACTACTTCTCCATTTGTGAAGCTTTCCCCAGAACCTAAGTCCCCGTGCCTTATAACATGTTTCTGTACTGGGTGTGCAACCACCTGATCCCAGTCCACTATCTCTTAACTGCTACTATTATAATAATTTTACAGGAGTATTTTGTAACCATGATAGGGTTTATAAAGCTTCTTCCTAACCCTCCTCCCACCTCTATTCAATTATAGAATGTTAAGCAGAATAAATTATCAAATGTATTACATCTCCATAACTTAAAAAATTTTAAAGGAAAATATTTTATTTGCCATCACTTGGAATAGCAACTAGAATAAGCCAGACATTGAAACCATACTGCCTCATGTCAAGCATTTCTGTTTACACTGAAAAAGGCTCTTTAGAAGGAAATGTATCAACTTTAAACATGCAATTTCCTTGAAATATGAGGCAAAGCATTAAAAATATTTCTGTATTTATTGTGAATTGTGAGTTCAACTCCATTTTATCAGGAAAGTGCTTAATAAAATGGAAAACACAAATAAATAAATAAATAAAATGGAAAAGACACTGGATTAGCAGTTCAGTAGTTTGGATTCTCTGATCTTGCCATTGATTGCTTGACTTTCCACAAATAATATTTAAGCCATTGAGTCTCCATTTGCAGATTTCTTCAAAGGTATTAACAGCTCCTCCAGTGTTGTAGGTTTTCTTCATCTTTAACGTATAATTTGTATTTGTGACTTAGCAGTGGTTCACAAGACTCAAACTACAGGGCCATAGTTCCACACTGTACCTACTATCAAAGTTCTATGCCCTCCCCCTTAACCAATGTATTCTTAGGGACCAAACTGTCTTAGGGACAGTTTGCAGCCTGTCTGCTTTTACTTATTTATTGTTTACAAGTTAATGTGTTTCAATTCTCCATAGATATTCAACATATAAATGAAATCATGCTTACTTCACTAAGCATAGTCACCATAAATTCCGTCCATTTTTGTCCTGAACATGATATTGCCTTTTTAAATTGTCAGGTACTACTCCGTTGAATATATATTCCGTATCTTTTTTACCCAGTCATCTGTTATTGGGTGTTTAGGGCTCTTCCACTCCTTGGCTATTGTGAATAGTGCAGTTATGAATAGAGGGGGTGCATATGTCCCTATGAATTAGTAATTTTAGACCCTTTGGATGTATGTCTGGGAGTGGCATTGCTGGATCATAACTTATTTCCTTTTTTGTGAGTTTGAGGACTCACCAAAATGCTTTCCATAAGGAATGCATCAGTTTGCATTCCCACTAATAATGTAACAGAGTTCCTTTTTCTTCACATCCTGGCCAACAGTTGCTATCTCTTGATTAGTTGATGTGAGCCATTTGCACAGGTGTGAGCTGGTATCTCACTGTGGTTTTTAATTTACATTTCTCTAATAAGTGAAGTGGAACACTTCTTAGTATGTCTGTGAAACAATTGCAGAAATCTGTGTGAAAGCATAGAAAACACAAATAGTCAGGCATTCCTGAGGAAAAAGGAAAAGGGGGAGAATTACACTTTCTGACTTCAATTTATACTACAAAGCAATAGTAACTAAAAACAGTGTAGTAATGGAACAAAAAGGGGCACTCAGACCAATGGAACAATATAGAAATCCCAGAAATAAACCCTCACACATATAGTCACCTAGTATATGACAAAGAAGATAAGACAACTCAAAGGGTAAAGAAAGTCTCTTGAATAAATCAAGTCTATGGAAAAGTCCACAGTCACATGTAAGAAAAATGAAACTAGACCCACTTAACATCATACACCAAATTTAACTCATGGATATTATACCTGGAACTGTAAAATGCTAGAAGAAAATATTAGCAAAAATGCTTTGGGGTCTTGATATCAAAGATGTACTTAGAGACTCAACTCTATGGGCAAGAGAAACTAAAGGAAGACTAAAGAAATGGGACCACATCAAGTTGGAAAGCTTCCACACATCAAAAGAGACTTCTTCAGAGATGACAAGACAACCTAGTAACTGGGAGAAGATATTTGCACATTACATAGCTGATGAGAAATTGATATCAAACATCTATAAAGAAATCATACAGCTTAACACAGTAAAATGAACAGCCCAATAAAAAGTGGGTAAAAAAAAAACCTGTTGTAGGTTTTCTGTAAAAATTAAACATGTAGCCCTGTGACAACTTAAAATGCTGACGTGTAAGTTAGATATGGAGGCTCTTTCATTGAAGTGTTTTATCTCTTCTCTCCTTGACTGGAAAACAGTCTCTGGAAGTGAAACAAGAGACAGGCCTTAGGCTGCCTACACTTCTGACCCCTCTAGTCTTTGGGTATACACCTTGTTCTATATTATCCCAGAGTACCTGGAAGTTTCCTTTCCAATTGCCAGTGCTAGAAAAGACTAAAACTGTGGTAAATGGCTTTTTTTAGTGCTTCTATTCAATATTTTATTTTATTTTTATCACTTTATTGGAGAGCTAATCATTTGAAATACAGTTGTTGACACATAGCTACAATCTTTCCTCTCCGCATGACAGGTGTCTGAAAGACTCTCTCTTCCCCAACGTAGGTCCTTTTCCATCAACATGCACCAGAACTCCAGAACTGCTCCATCCCATTTGCACCTTCTCCAGAGTCCTTTGCTCTGATGAATCACAACAAACCCAGTCCAAGTTTCACCTTATGTTCTCCCTTACTGTCCTTGCATCATAAAGTCTTACCTATGAATGAAATTAAATGGACCCTGCCAACAAGCAGAGGAGAAGCAGCAGTGTGTATTAAGTCCAGCATATCATTAACTAATTCGAACTGGGAACTTACTCTGCAGTATGCAGTCAGTCAGTCACATAATACAAAAATCATTCTCTATCCCATGATGATATCATTATTTCTGACCCAGTTCCATGTAACTCCTTCCCATACATTCCCTCAAGAGAATGTTTCCTAGGCCACATATCTCTTTGTCTCTATCTATAGGTTTCATTATTATTTTTTCTTAGAATTCTTAAAAATTTGAACCATAGGTTAAAATCCTGTTTCTAAGGAAGTCCTGACAGTAAAAAATTAGTGAAGCTTTGACCAAAGACCTTCCTGGTTGGGTGCCTGTCATGTACTGTCTTCCTTACCTGCTTCCCCCCTTTTTTTTCAGTGATGCAGTCTTGCATGTATGCAATTTCATTGCTTCTGGGATCATACTTTCATTATTTCAGGTTGAGGGAGAGGGAGAGAGACAGAGAGGAAGTAAGACATAGAGAGGAAGAGAGACACTATAGCACTGCTCCACCATCCATAAAATCTCCCCCTGGTGTTGTCCACAACGCTTCACTGTAATGCCAGGACTCAAACTCAGGTCCTTACTTCAGGTGAAGTGTGTGCTATACCAGGTGAGCTATCTCTTGGTCTCTGCCTTCCCTATTCTTTAGGAGATATGTAAATAATTCTGCAGTTCAGCCTGCATTCTTTCTCTGCAAGGTCTGGCTGACATTCAGAATTTCTCCCCAACTTCCCATCACATTGTACTGCCTTCTACTTTTACCAGCTCATCTGATCACTCTTCACTTTTTTCTGTACCTTCGATTACTATTCTGATCAATAGTTTCAGCTCCGCAGAAGGACGGATTGCAGACAGCTATGTAGTAGGCTTAACTCAGCAATGCGATTTGAAAACAATTTAACTTTCTGGTGCCTCTCATCTTGTCCTCTCTATAAACTAGTAGAGGATCCAAAGTCCTTCTTTGTTTATACCAACCTCACCCCATTAGATGCAGCAATGACAAAAGAAGTGTCATATTCTGATTTGAAAGTGCAGTCACACTGGGAGGATTCCCAGAGCTCATCATTTCTATTCCCATGCCTGTTCACTGACTGGGCAGGAAGTTTCTGTATAAATATTTATATTTCTACATATGTGTGCATTGATAACATTTTAAAAAATAATAGTTTTCCTCATGAGAGGAGCCAGAGGTAGCTTTGACCTTCATTTGTCCCTAGACTTCTCTTCATGGAGTGAATATCAGTGAGGAAGGGGACCATTGTGGAAAGGCATGTGTTCATTTACATTTCCAATAAAGGTGTGCCTCACTTTTTTTTTTTTGATCTTTCTGAAAAGGAGGATTTTTCTCTTATGGAAATAATCAGAAACTTTGCTGTGGTTTTAGTGGGCACATGAGGGCCGATGTGGTTCACAGGCAGAACTGATATGAACCAGTTTGACAAATATCTTGGATCTTCATACTACTGACCATCAAGCTCTGTTTGGTTTTACTTCCCAAATTGGCCTGACTTTTCCTGGCTCTGTGCACTACCTGCTACAGAGGGCAGTTATATTTTTCTTTATATTGTTATTATTACATATGTGATCACCATAATTATTGCTAGGGCTCAGGATCTGAATGCCTTTACTGTTTCTGGCAGCCATGTTTTCTTTCCTCTAGATCAGGGATAGGAAATATCTAGCCCAAGGCAACTACACGCAGGATTCAAAATTCTATGAATCTAGGAGGTTTTTTTTTTTTAAAAAAAATGTCCTGCCCAAGAGAGCAAAGAGTTTTTTTCATAGTAACATTTAGTACTCATTTTTTTATATTAGTACTCATTTTTTATATTGATTTAGAAAATTATAAGATAACAGGGGTGTAATTCCATACCTTTCCCACTATCAGAGTTCTGTGTCTCCAATCCCTCTGCTGGAAACTGCAGTGGTTCAGGGCTGGGCTATAGCACACCAGGTTGAGCACACATAGTGCAAAGCACAAGGATCAGCACAAGGATCCTGGTTTGAGCCCCCGGCTCCCCACTTGCAGGGAGGGTCACTCTGCAAGCGGTGAAGCAAGTCTACAGGTGTCTATCTTTCTCTTCCCCTCTCTGTCTCCCCCTCCTCTCTTTATTTCTGTTTGTCCTATTCAATAACAACAACAGCAATAACAACAACAAATAATAATGGGAAAAAGATGACCACCGGGGCAGTGAATTCATAGTGCAAGCACTGAGCGCCAGCAATAACCCTGGAGGCAAAAATGAATAAATAAATAAATAAATAAATAAATAAAAGAAGGAAATTCTGGCCATCAATCCTAAAATCATTATAAAGTTATCTTACATCAGGAGTTGGGTGGTAGTGCAGCGGGTTAAGGGCATGTGGCGCAAAGCGCAAGGACGGGCATAAAGATCCCGGTTCTAGTCCCCAGCTCCCCACCTGTAAGGGAGTCACTTCACAGGCAGTGAAGCAGGTGTCTATCTTTCTTTCCTCTTCTCTGTCTTCCCCTCCTCTCTCCATTTCTCTCTGTCCTATCCAACAACAATGACATCAATAACATCAATAATAATAACTACAACAATGATAAAACATCCAGGGCAACAAAAGGGAAAAAATGGCTTCCAGGAGTAGTGGATTCATGGTACAGGCATCAAGCCCACGCACTAACCCTGGAGTCAAAAAAAAAAAAAGATCTTACATCCTAGATTCATATACTGTACATAGAAACTCTATATAGTTGGAAGAATTGGTTGGTTTGGATCTGTTATTCCTATAATGAATATGGATGATCTGTAGGAATTTGTCTACGTGAACCATGACTAGCAAAACTTCCACCATGAAGCACTGCTATACATATGGAGCAATTTAGTTTATTTATCAATTTCCCCTTTATTTCATGTTTTTATTCTGGCCATTTCTAGCAGCTGCTTTTTCTTCTTACCTCAAAGCTCCACTGCAGTCAGACAAGCCTAATTAATATCTTCATGTGGAAAAGAAGATAGGTTTTGTAGATAAATTATGACTGACAATAGCCATTTTAAAGTAAATTTTGTTTATTTTATTTTAATGAGAGAGATACAGATAAAAACACTAGAGCACTGGTCAGTTATGGCTTATCGTAATGTTGGGGATTGAACTTGGGTCCTTGGAGGCTCAGGTATTAATGTCTTTTGCAGAGCCATTATGCTATCTCCCTAGCTCTTTTCCCCTTACCTGGACTATGAAATTCTTATAATTTTTTATTATGATGATAGAGACAAAGAAATAGGGCAGCAGAGGGAGAGAAGAGAGACATCTGTAGCACTGCTCCAGTGCATGTGAAGCTTCCTCTGCAGGTGGGGACTAAGGGATTGAACCTGGGTTCTTGAGCATTGTTAACATTTGTGCTCAAGCAGTTGCGTCACTGTTCAACACAGGACTATGAAATTATTTTATTTTTTCGTTTCCTTTTCTTTTTATTTATAAAAAGGAAACATTGAAAAAACCATAGGATAAGAGGGGTACAACTCCACACAATTCCCACCACCAGAACTCCGCATCTCATCCCCTCCCCTGATAGCTTTCCTATTCTGTATCCCTCTGGGAGTATGGACCCAAAATCATTGTGGGACGCAGAAGGTGGAAGGTCTGGCTTCTATAATTGCTTCCCCACTGAACACGGGTGTTGACAGGACGATCTATACTTCCAGCCTGTCTTTCTTTTTCCGTAGTGGGGTGAGGCTCTGGGGAAGTGGGGAAGCATGCTGAAGTGGTACTTATTGCTTTGATTAGTTTGGGACAGGTGCATGCAATATCATTTGGTATGAATTGAGAGAAGCATGCAGTAAAGTGAGCCCCACTCTAGAGGTTCCAGAACTGGGGGAAATATAGGCTCTATATATAGAGGAAGCAGGAGGTTCCTGCTGTCTTAGGATTTAAGAAGGCAATAGATAGTTATTGCAATAATCATATATTTGGCAATTGAGTTGTATTTTTTAAATCCCTTTGTTAAGACTTGCTGTATCATACATAACATCATCATAATTTATGTCCTTTGACATTATTTGTATATAGCTGTGCCACCTTTTGCTTCTGTTCTCCCTGGTCTAAGCTTTTAAGAGAGTCAACATATCAAACTCAGCCTATGGTCTGTGCATTATAAAGTTTGAGACATTCCATCAATTTTTACGCCTCTCATATTAATTAGTGATTTATATGACTTCAACTTAATAGGAGTATACATAAACACCATTCCTACCACCAAAAGACTGTGTCCCATCCCATCCTCTCCCCCCCCCCCCCAATGAAGCTGAACTTCTGCCTTCACCCTCAACCCAGAGATTTTTACTTTGGTGCCCTACTCCAAATTCTGTCAAAACCTGCTTTGAGTTTACCCTTCTGTTCTTCTTTCTCAGCTTCTGTTTTTGAGTGGGATCATCCCATACTTGTTTTTTTCTTTCTTGTTTTTTTCTTTCATACTTTTTTTTTCTTAGCTCACTTAATATAATTCCTTCTAGCTCCATCCAAGATGGGTCAGAGAAGGTGGGTTCATTGCTCTTAATAGCTGCATAGTATTTCATTATGTATATTTACCACAGCTTTCTCAGCCACTCATCTGTTGTTTGGCACCTGGGTTGCTTCCAGGTTTTAGCTATTAGGAATTGTGCTATGAACATAGGTGTACACATATCTTTTTGATTGGGTGTTATGGAGTCCTTGGGGTATATCCCCAGGAGAGGAATTACTGGGTCATATGGAAGGCCCATGTGTAGCTTTGTGAGAGTTCTCCAGACAGCTCTCCACAGAGGTTGGACCAATTTACATTCCCACCAGCAGTGCAGAAGGGTTCCTTTGTCCCCACAGCCTCTCCAACATTTGTTGCTGGTGTCCTTTTTGATGTATGCCATTCTCACAGGGGTGAGGTGGTTATGACAAATAATGACAACATCTCAATGTTGTCATTATTTGCGTTTCTCTGACAATCAGTGACCTGGAGCAATTTTTCATGTGGTGCTATGTGCTCGAACCTAGGTCCTCACATGTTGTAAAGTGTACCTTATAGTTGGCAAGCTATTTGCAAACTCTAGTGAGGTGACTGTAAGTATTCAAAGCATTCCTAGCACAGCATTTTCATCTCCTCAGATCCACCTGAGTAAGCATTCCTCGCATGGCCATTATTGCTGTCAGAGGCATATGTGGGTTCCAGATTCAAGGGCCAGAAGAAAGGTAGTTAAAAGTAGATCCTTTCAGCCCTGTAAGCAGAGAAGTTTTCCTGCCCAGCACAGAAAATTGGTTAAACTTGAGTGAACTAAACTAGAGAGAATTACAGAATGGTGTATACTTTAGGATAATTGAAAATTTTCAGAGTTAGTATTTGTTTACACATCTAGAACAGAATGGGGGAGGTACTTCTGCAGCTTTTTTAGAGTGAAGTATTCTTTCAGATTAAATTTAGAAAACATGAAATAGACTTTGTAATTATACATTGCAACCTAAAATTGGGTGATGGCTTCTTTTATTATTGTTCTATGTTTGTTGCATACTTTCAGGAAGGTGTTTGACTTTCTGTGTCATTTTCATTTCACCAAATGACATAGAGCTGATTTACTTCAGAATTGCCTTTTATATATTTGTTATGATTTTGTGAACTATTCTGAAAATGCTAAGTTTTTCAGTGAAAAATAACATAGACTATAACTGGCATCACATCTAGCTATTATTTTGTTTGAAATTGAACTTGACAGTTTATTATATGATTAGTGTCAGTTTTATAATTATTTCTCTTTCACTGATATTTCAAAATGATAGAATAAAAAGCATAATTGAATTGACTTAGTATCTGAAATAAAATAGCAATAGTAACTTCACTGAACTTCATAATAAAAAATTTAAACTATTGAAACACAGATTAGAAGGATCAGTTTTTTGCAAATTCATTAAACTAGTGTAAATGATAATAGAGGACAGAGAGGCATTTAAACCACTGGAACTGGAGCTACAAGGCCAGTGTTACTATGAATTCTCCTCTTGTGCCTCCTTTCTGCTTATTTATTGGAGTTAGTTCAGAACTTAAGTCTCCTTGTTGATTATTTAATCCCATGTTTGGTAAATTTGTATATTACATTTCATTATTTTATCCAGTGATAATGAAATCTGAGCCAAGAATTCAGTGTAGTATTTCTTAATAAAGATTGTGTTTTAACTGAGATACCCAAGGAAAAGCGCATTCACCAGGAATTTGGGGGTGATATGATTGGTTGAGGAAGTGCTCTCTAGGGGAACATCTAAGGAGATGAAAGAGATTTGGGAAGGGGGGAAGGCTAATACCAGGGTAAGAAATACTGAGTAGGGTACCAATATTGCCTCTCAGAAGGACAAAACTTCAAGGACTTTAGCCTTCATAGCACTCATAATGTCTGAAAACATGGTTATCTACATGGGGAAAAATGAGAGTATTAAGACAGAATTGAAGGGTGTTTTTTTTAATTTCTTTATTTGTTAGAAAATGTAGAGAGACCCAAATCTGGTCATTTTGCCTTTGCATGTATAAATATTTTAATGTCCCTATTAATATTTTAGCATTGTGTTTCATGTTCCTTCAAAATAATAAGTTCTCACTAAAAAATTAATAAGACAGGAGAGTCTAACCTCCTGTATTCAGATAGCTTCACAAATGGTGATCAATCATCACTTAATTTCTTAGAATTCTTGAATGGTTAAAGTAGTAGCAGAATGTGACAATAATATATATTTGTTTTAAACAAAGGATGTCTGAGTGAAAAAAGGCTATAATTTAGCATATAGGTATTTAAAAAAAGAAGCATAAGTTCTGGCTCTTCTGTGATTTTTCCTAAATTCAGTGTTCCATAGAAATTCCATAGGCCATTATAGATGTATTGGATGAAATTTATAATCATTTATTAAAAATTTATGGAATGCATTATTCTAAGGGTATGAAAGGTACCTAGGGAAAATGTACTGAATTGAACTACAGTAAGATATGAAAGATGCCAAGCAAATCTCTTACAGAAAGATATTCCCACTGGAGGCAAGAAAGCCCACATTTCATCTTTTCCATCTCCAACTCAACATTCGCATCTTTTGGTTCCATTATCCTTTATTGCTATTACTTGGTTTATACTTCCTCGAGGCAGGTGTGCTTTTGTCCACACATTCTTTATAATTTCCCTAACATAATGGCCCTCACTTTTGAAAGCACGCACCATTTATCAATCACTCATCTAGAGACATTTAAGTAAAATCCAGGAGACATTGATATATACAGTCTTTTCCTCCAAGAGTTAATGATACAATAAAATGAATGGTGCTCATTAATAACAGCTCAAAATAGATTGTGAAAAAGGAACTACATTGTACTACTTATAACAATCTAGAAGTCATTTGAATATTCCTGGCATTAATTTATTTTTTTCTATTTTTTATAGATAATTTTATTGAAGGGGGGAGATTATACAGTTCTTTTGCCTTTTATTTAGTGTCTCCTTCTATTGGCCCAGATCTATTATGTATGCCCTTGAAATTTCTATTTATTTCCAGTTTTCAGTACTTTGAACTACCAATGTTTTCCTCTAAGTATCAGATAGTTTCAGGTCTAATATCCAAATCCTTGATCCATTTAAAGTTTACTTTTGTGTTTTGTGTAATGTATTGGTTCAGTTGGATTCTTCTGCACGTTTCAACCCAATTTTCCCAACACTATTTGTTGAAGATACTCTCCTTTTCTCATTTAATAAACAAGAAACAGCTGAAGGAATCAGTTATCACCAAACCTGCATTCCAAGAATTTTTAAAAGGTCTTCAATAGACAGTAGCAACATCACCAAAAGTATGCCATATATCAGAACAATCAAGACACATTTAGAATAATAGCATTGAAATATCTTAATCCGTAATATCATTAAATGTCAGTGGTCTAAATTCACCCATTAAAAGGCACAGAGTAGGGATATGGATCAGAAAACTCTACACAACCATATGTTGTCTGCAGCAATCCCATAAAACTCAACAGGACTAACAGAGTGAAATGATAGAAAACTAACATATAAGCTCATGGACCATTAAAAAAAAAGAGCAATGATAGCTATTCTAATATCTAACACAACATATTTAAGATAAAGTAATGAAAGATAAGGTTGGGCATTTCATAATACTATCAGTCAACCATTGAGGCTTAACAATAATTAAAATTGAGGGGCCATCAAAATATATCAAATAGCTACTGAAAGAGCTACAAAACTACATCAAAAGCAACACAGTAATAGTAGGAAAATTGACCACCCAAATCTATCAAATAAACAGATCATTTAGGTAGAGAGTTAATAAAGAAACAAGAGATTTAAAGAGGCAGATAGTCTAGACCTGTTAGACATTTTCGTAGTTCTTCACCTCAAGAAACTGGTATATACATTATTTTTGAGTCCACATGGGACATTCTCAAGGACAGACCTTATGTTAGGCCACAAAGACAGTGTCAACATATTCAAGAGAATTGAAATCATCCCAAGAATACTTTCAGAGTCACAGTGGAATTTAACTAATATTCAACAACAAACAGAAAGTTGGTAAAAGTTCCAAAATTATACTTTTATTTATTGGTTTTATTCATTTGACTAGAGACAGAAAGAAATTGAGTGGGAAGCCAGAGATAGATAAGTGGAGAGAGGAAAAAAAAAGACATCTGCAGCACTTATTTACTACTCATGAAGTGTCCCTTCTACAGTTGGGGACTGGGGGCTTGAAGCTGGGTCCTTGCATATTAGAGCATGTGCGTTCAGGTGGGTGCACTATTACTTGGCCTAATAATTTCCTTGGGACTGCATGGTCACACAGCTTTTTTAAAGTATTGATTTAACTTTGGCTTACAATATTAGAAGATTTTAGGAGGATCATCTTTTTATTTGTTGTTTCACTTTTTTTCATTTACTGGGGTGGGGGGTTAGTGGTTTACAGTTGACAGTAAAATACAGTAGTTGGTACATGTGTTCTGAATAACACTCTAAATCTCACCTAGGTCTTCCTCCAGCATCATGTTCCAGGACCCCCCCAGAGTCCTTTACTTATAGCCATCTTTTAATGGCTATATAGTATTTTACAGAGTATGCATACCATTACTGCGTTATCTACTCATCTGCGAATGGACAATTACTTTGAATCTTTATTTTGACTATTGTGAACAATGCAGGTACATAGGGGTACACATAGCTCTCATTCTCTCTCTCTCTCTCTCTCTCTCTCTCTCTCTCTCTCCCTTTCTCCCCCCCTCTCTCACCAGAGTATTGCTTAGCTCTGGCTTATGGTGGTATAGGGAATTGAACTTGGCACTTTAAAGTCTCAGGAATGCAAGTGTCTTTGCATAAGCATTATACTATCTCCCCTGCTCCATATATATTTTTAAATTAGTGTCACTGGGCTTGGTTCGTGCTCAGCTCCACTGTTCACAGCCATTTTTTGATGGAGTTGAGAGACAGAGGTGAGAGATACAGAGAAAGGGTAAATAGAGACACGAGAAACACCTGTAGCACTGCTTCACCCTTTATGCTTATGAAGCTTCCCCCTTGCAGGTGGAGAACCAGGTCTTGAACCTGGGCTGTTGCACATTAATGTGTGTACTTAACTGGGCATACTACTTGGCCCCTCATTGTGTTCTAGCCTATACTAATCACTTTTTTTAAAAGAGACCAGGGTTCAGAGAAAGTTAGTGAATTACAAATAGCAACTTACAATTCTGGACTATTAGGTAGATTATGTAGGGGAAATATTGAGCACCTGACTCAAGGGATTGAGATGAACAGGAAACCTAGAGATAAGTCTTAAGTTTTCATTAAAAAGAATAACACCTCTCACAAAGATTTTAAACGCATCAATAAAAGATTCTGTGGACCCAAAACTGTTGAAGGAAAATGAAAGATAAAAGTTTATAAGACTTGAGTATTTTTTCCTTTGGTTTTTGTTCGAATTATCCTGACATTTATTTCACAGTTTGAATTTCAGTTAGAGGTTATACAATCAAAGCAATATTCTGGACATATTTAGTATTGTTTAAAAAATGAATTTTATTATGTTTAAGTAAATGAACAAAGTGAATCTATTTTATACCTAATCAGATTCTAGACATCTAAACTTATACTTTAATCAAATGAAAATGTATTTGTATTGTGACCTTATCATTTGTATACAAGATTATACATATAATTATATATATATAACTATATATATATATTTGAGTATTTTAAAATATTTTTACAAATAAAATAGCAATAAAAAATCTATACACACTGGAAAAATATTTTTATTTAAAAAATTTAGAAATACATAGAGCAAAGAAAGAGAAAATGAGGCAGAGAGATGATGAGGAAGACAAGAGAGAGAGAGAAACAGACTTCAGAGCACTGAAGCTTCCTTTAATGTGGTGAGGACCAGGCTCACACCTGCATGCTAAACCAGCACACTATCCCAGTGAGCAACTTCACAGACCTTATTATGCTCCTGAGTTTTGAAAGGGACTTAGTGTATCTAAAGTTATTGAATCATTGAAATATTTGTTGACCAGCAAATTTGTTTATAGTGTAAAAAGATATAAAATGTCTTTACAAAGACCACTTAAAATCAGTTTCCCCTTCAAATATGAAAATGACATATATTCATGTGGATTATAGAAAAATTTCTATGAATCCTTTATTAGGCTTAGAATTAGAAAGCCTACAGAGTATTTTTGGTGCTCTACTGTCTTAATTTTTTTATATCTGTATGGTGATACCACTGATATCTCTGAAATTGTTGATGACTCTAGTAGGTTATTACTGAGTACATAATGTCCTTGAGACAGTATTTTCTCTAGTGTTTAAGGATCTGTAAAATTCAGAACACAGCCTACTAATGGAGTACTTTACACATTAATTTTAGTACTACTGTAGTCTGAATGTTTCCTCTGATATTATTTATTTTGCCTTTATTGAAGTAAATTTACATAACGGAACTCAAATAAGTTGTCTCCAAGTGCCACTTCTGAATATTTTACCAAGTTCTGATGCTAAAAAGTTACAGAACTTGATTAGCCCAAAACAATTCTGAGGGCTCTGCTCACAGATTTTTTCTTTTCTTTTTTTAAAAGATTTTATTTATTAATGAGGAAGATAGGAGGAGAGAGAAAGAACCAGACATCACTCTGGCACATGTGCTGCCTAGGATTGAACTCAGGACCTCATGCTCGAGAGTTCAATGCTTTATCCATTGCACCACTTCCCGGACCACCTCACAGTTTTTTTCTTAATCTAGCTACTTAGTAAATATATGCTAAGTACCTCTAGAATAATATGTGAGTGAGGTATGGTGTGCAGATGGTTACTCAATATAATAACAATAGACTATTCTCTTGGTTAAAAATATACATGTGATATATTATCAATGATAACTTGAGAATAGATATGAAAATATGACACAGGTAAGTAATTGATATGATACAAATACAATGATTAATACTTAAAGGATAGCCACAATAATAGACTGGTGTGCCAATGGTTACCTTATGTGGTAAAAATAGAGTTATGAGATCACTGCATTTAAAGTTAATTTGAAGAAAATCTCCTTAGAGTGTTGTCAACTCTTCAGCAGGCCTGCTGGTCTAGCAAGTGCCATATTAGTGACCATTTTGCTTTATTTATTTCTTCTTAACCTCTTCACAGCAATCTAAGCCATCAATTTGTAGCATTTTTTTTAAATGAGTGACAGTGATTCCTTGTGTTAAATTAGCATATGTCAGAGATACTGGAGTAGCAAACTCAATTGCTACTGGGACTGGGTGAGTTTCTTGCAGAGTGAGGCATCTGGATTGAGGTGGGAGAGTATACCTGGAGTGATGGAGGAACCAGTGAACCAGAGAGCATATTCTCAACTAGGAACATTCAAATGTAATTTTCTATAAAAATATCAGGAATGTGAAATATTATGTAACTTCAGCAGATATTCTTCCTATTGGTCACCAACACTATATAATCAGGGGATGCTGAAAGATCAACATAGGGGTAATTTTCTGGGCAGGTGCCATTTTGGGACTTCTTTGATGACACCTTATGAATTTAGTCATCCTCTATTGGATTGGT